>NC_133528.1:13906001-14207751 GCF_048544455.1 Silene latifolia
GAGAAAATTTATAAATTGGAGTCATTAACTTTGCGTTATAAAAAAGATATTATTTACAAAAATACATTTCAACATGCTACTCAATTCTTTTAGTTAATTTTCAGTTTCAACTTTTTATTTCTCAAAGCAAAATGCAATAATGAGAAAAATGAACAATTAACGAGATACCACTATCATATATCTAATTTAGTAAAAAAAAACTAAAAAAAATTATAAGCCGTGTATTTAATGCACGGGGTATAACTTAATTAAGTAATATAAAAATAAAAATTCTATAAATACCGCGTATTTATTGCGCGGGATCTAAACTAGTTTTCCCACTAATTTGGGTGAAACTCCCCGGGATTCATTGAAATAGTCGAACAGTTTTTGTTGCCAAGGGAAATAGGTGTGCTTGAACTTGTGCCCGCCTCATACATAGGTGTGTATTGTATGGTCAGGCCACTCTCAATCCTCTCTATCTCCCTCTCTTCTTCACTCTCCACATTAACAACCGGTGGAGTGGCCACTCTTCTTCTCCTTATCCTTGACCCTTGTTGTTCTTCCACATTTTCTCTATGATCCTCATCAGAGGGGCAAAAGAATGTGCGGCCCGGCGGCCACTAGGAATCGGAGCATTGCGGGGGAGGATCATGTATGGAGTCTTCCCCATCCCTAGCCAAAAGAATGAGAAGTTGATGTCATTGATGACTTGGATCATGTGGGTTTCCGTCAACCCTTGCGCATTGTAGAAGGCATTTCCCCCAAATGGGGATTTGGTTTTCCGGAATCTCTCCCACATAGTGAGCCACAAAGAAGGTTATCAAGCCCCCGCTATTTATCGGAGCCTCCCTTCTCTTTTTGTGCTTAATACAAGAATGGACAAAAAGCCGTGCCTAATTCGGTACCCTATCACCTTCGGGAACAAATAAGCAATAAACCTAGTCAAGATACGGATATCAGGGTTTGTGATGGCAGAGAGTTCGTTATTATGGTCTTAGGTTTGCCTCCCCGTGATATCACACCATACTTGATTAAGCTTCCTCCAGGGTGGGTTAACAAGGGTAGGAGGTTTGGTGATGTCCATCACCTCCCAGGCTTCGTCATAGGTGATGGAGTGCCACTCTTTGTTAAGTAGAAAGTTTATCCTCTCATTGGCCCCCTCCCCCGTAATGTTGATTGAGGTGAGGAACTCAAAGGTATAAGATTGATATGTATTCGCACATACATCCATGTATCTCTCTAATCCCACCTTACTCAAGAGTTGTAATGTGAGTTCCTCAAGGCCTGGTTTTTGGTGGGTTTCTCGGTGTAGGAATTTGGTGATGGGTAGGGGATGGTATTTTTCTAGTTTCTTGAAGTCCTTCTTAAGGTCGGTGTTTAACCTCTCATCTCCCACAAATGGTTTGGGTGCATTTGCTTCCCCTTGTTGAGTGGACTTTCTTTTACCAAAAGCCATGGTACCTAGCAAGAATGAGCAACAACACCAAAAATGCACTTAGAACTGATTTTTTACTCTTTGGGGGCAATTCAACAAACTCCATCTATGAACTACTTTAAATGTGATTAATTAGGTGATGTTTGATGAATCCCTTTTATAGGGAAATATCCGTATAAAACCCATAAATTGAAGGATTATAACGCAAATTTTATACGTGATTAATAGTCATAAACGAAAAACATAATGAAACGATAAAGATTAAGCAATAACCTCCGGTCCTAGTGCAATTCGGCAATGAGAGATCAAAGTAGATCTCCTCCTAATTGTTGCACCCAAGATTGTCCGAGAAATGCCCTTGTGCTAGAATTGAATCCTCTAATTGCCTTGCAATATTGAGAGGATTGTTTTGTGAGGTTTTGTTGGATGAGAGATCCGAATTTTGAGAGGCAATTTTCTCAAAACCCTAATGTATTTTTGCAAATGACAATTAGGTTACAAAAGAGGAGAGACTCCCTCTTTGTATGGTTCGGCCGTGAGCTTTAGAAGGGGAGAGTGGGCTTTCCACTTTCTCTTATTTTTAACTCATGGTACGACCCGAAATGCGCTAAATGTATATGACACGGTTTTATCATAAATCGTCATCGGTTATCGGTTATTAAAGCATCAACTAATAATACGGATTAGTTGAAACATTAATACATGTCCGACAAAGACGATATTGTATAATTATATTTATTCAATATACATTAATCAAATATAAATCGTTTATATTCAATTTTACGAATTAACTGCTTAATTCGCTTTAGCCATTATTATTTAATCCGTATTAAATAAAATATCTCAACATCACATTTTTGACTAATTAATAGTCAAATAACTCAAACTAACTGGTTAGTCAAATTTGGCATCTACATGACTGTATTTTCATACCGTCACATCTCTCAAACGTATCCTATAGGTGTGACTTTTAGGGACCAGTTGATCACCGCCATCTGTATGACAATAACGTCAAACTTATCTAGCAAGCCAACCGTTATTGATAAACGTGGACCAACTGATTATGATACAAAAGTATACCCTTTGATCCTTTTAGAGATTTATAAGTCCTTGCACTAACTGTAAAGGACACCAGCCCCAACACCTTTGTCCTCACTCAGAAAATAAGTTTATTCCAGCAATTATACACCACAATGAACAAGCATAATCCAAAATCTAAGTCAAAATGATACTAATTTCGGAATTCACAAAGCAAGAAATGAAAAAGTTGAGAAAGTTTTTTTATACCTCCCCGATTCTACTTAAATTGCTTCTTGATTGATGTAGAATACCAATAAACCCTTCTTGAGTGCTTCAATACCCAAATAAACCACTTGAATTGCTTGAAATCAATACCTTGGAAAATTAGGGTTTTGGACGAAATCGGGGGAAAATCAAATTTTTGGTGCAAGTTTTGATGAAGTTGGTGATGGATTGATGTTGGGAGATGGATTTGATGATGTAGTTAGAGGTTTATTGAAGTTTGTTGGTGATTTGAGGGGTGTGGTTGGTGTTCTTGGTGAAGGAGAAGTGTTTTTAAGAGATGGGTATGTCAAAATAATGAGGATGAGAGGATAAGAATCCCGTGCTTTGAAGGCTTAAGCTTAATTCACGGCGGATAATTGCGGAGGCTGCCCTGAGATGCGCAGGCTGCGCTTCCCGCTGGAATGGGTGACTACATCCCAATCCTATGATCTTGCCTTAGTTGATTTTTCTTTTTTCTTTTTCTTCTCTTCTCTTTCTTGACCTTCGAAGGTGATGTCCCGGGTCAAGTCACCCTTTATTTCTTCATAGCACGCCTTCCAAGAACACTTTTCCAAGATACTACACTTCAACAAACCGTCAAAAGGCTCCACAATTGATACACATTTTTTTAAGGCACACACTCTAGCCAAAAAAAATGGTAACTTGCGGAATTAAACTATTCTATGAATGCATGTAAGTATTATTCAAAGGGATAGAGTATATACAAAGTTTTGCCGTATATTTAATGTTGATGGCTTGACAAAGTGTCTCTTAGGCCTCAATCTTGGTAAATCAGGTCGGTCCAATGTGAGCTCTTCTTCTCCATGTATTTGAATGCCTTCATGATAGACCTTGATTCTTTGCTCATTCATTTTGATTGTCTTTCCCGAGCTTAGATTCTCCACTTCCGCCACTCCATGGGAATAAACGTTTCTCACTATATATGGCCTGATCCAACGAGATCTCAACTTTCGTGAAAATAGTTTGAGCCGGTTTTGAAACACGAGAACCTTTTTGCCTTCTTCGAACTCCTATCTACTTACCATTTTATCATGCAAAACCCTTACTTTCTCTATGTAAATAACGGAATTGTCATAGGAATCTAGCCGAATCTCTTCAATCTCTTGAAGTTGCAACTTCTTATGCAAGCCCGCTTCATCAGTGCTTAGATTAAAGGCTTTAACGGCCCAATAGGCCTTGTGTTCCACCTCCACCGGTATATGGCATGCCCTTCCATAGATTAGTTGATATGAGGACATGCCAATGGGGGTTTTATAAGCGGTCCTATAAGCCCAAAGAGCATCATTCAATCGGTGGCTCCAATCTTTGCGGTCTGGGTTTACGATCATCTCAGGCACACCCTTGATTTCTCGGTTTGAAACCTCCACTTGACCATTAGTTTGGGGATGGTAAGCGGTGGAGATCTTGTTTACAACTCCATATTTCTTAAGGAGACCTTGAATAACTTGGCTGCAAATATGGGTGTCCCGGACACTTATAATAGCCCTTGGATACCCAAATCTTGAGAAAATGTGCTCTTGAATGAAAGTGGAGGCGGTTTTTTCATCATCATTCCATGTGGTAATTGCTATCCACCTGGACACATAATCTACGACTAATAAGATATAGAGAAACCCATTTGAATTTGGGAAGGGGCCCATGAAATCAATCCCCCATACATCAAATATCTCACAAAAGAGCATAGGTTGTTGCTTCATCTCTTGTCTTCTTTATATGTTACTACATCGTTGGCACCTAACACTGTAATACTCGCCCTGTTTAAGGGCCCATTGACTGACCGTTTGATCAGAGGAGACCCGTAGCAATGGATATGAGAGAGGATAGGAGACTAACTCGACCTAGTAGGGGATACTCGGCCGAGTTGTGGTAATACTCGACCGAGTATGGGTCACTCGGCCGAGTATAAAGATACTCGACCGAGTACTACGTCTGTTAATGCGTTATCATAAAACGCGAAATCGTAAACCTTATTTCATTTTCGATGGTTCCCTTATCTTTCTAACCCTAACCTCTTTCTCTCCTACCTATCACACACCTCTCTACACTTTCTCATCTAGCCTAGACACTAACCCAAGAAGGGGAAATGGTCCATGCTTGGAGTCTTCGAGTCGGGATGTCATCATTTCCTACTTCAGTCCGCGTCGCAAGGTAAGTCGTCGTTTCGTTGCTGTCCTTCAATAGGTCTTTGGGATAGTCTAGTAATAAGATATGGTTACTACTTGTAGGATTCGCCTTGAAGTCTTGTCTGGCTAGTTGTTGGATGCACTTGTACGGATTAACGATAAGGTAGGGTTTCCCTACTCGGTTTACTGTTTAATTGATTTAAGATACGTGTTGTAATTGCTTGTACGATTGATATTGTGATTGATTGTTGTTGGTGGATTGGAGTATGGTGTTGGTGTTGGTGATGTTCGCGAGGTGCAACCTCGGTTGAGTGGAGTCACTTGCGGGAGTGGCTTCACGCTCTAGTTTCGCCCTCTGTGGAACCTACCACAAGAGGGGATGTGCACATTAATGAACAGGGTTATCGCTCGTTGATGAGCGGGGCTTAGGTGGGTACGGCTGCAGTCTCCCACTGGTAGGACTACACACTTTAGTGTGTAGTTAGTTATGAGATGTGATTTGGAGTTGGAGGTGGATTGTGATCAGTTTTTTATCCTATTGTACTTTGTCTTGTCTTGTTTACGCAGTAAACTGACTCCATGTTGTGTTTTAAAAACTATGCTGATCCATTCGGGGATGGTGAGTAGTTGGTTTAGCAGGTATAGCTAGTCTTAATGCTTGCGAGTCTTGGAAGGAAATCAAGTCATCACGCTACCGAAGTAGATGTCGTCGTGTCTCACATTTAGTAGTTCTTGTGGTTGTCTGTGTTGTATCTTTATCACGCTGTTTAACGATGTAAATATAAAACTATTTAATATACGTTCTGCTATTGTTATTTGATATACTACCTCGGAAAACCGAGATAGAAGCACGTTTATACACTAGGGTGGTCATTGGTAAGGCACCTTACTTGGTGTATGGAGGTGTTACTAAGTGGTATCAGAGCGACGATTTTGGAACCTGAACCAATGAATCAAACGAATTTAGGGTGTCAAATTAAAATGAACCTGGTGTATGTGTGTTGGGAGCCCCTTATGTCGCATGTGCTTGGGTTGAGAACATCGAACTTGATGAGTCCTTATCTAATACCGAGGTTCCTAAAGAGATCTTAGACCGCAAAGTACGCAAGACAAGGAATGGTGAGACCGTTTTACTCAAAGTGCTTTCGTCTAATCATAATGTGGAAGAGGCCACATGGAAACCCGAGGAGGCTATGCGAGAGCGTTTTCACACCCTTTTTGAGCTGGTATGTTTGGTTACGGGGACGTAACTGTTGTCTTTTGAAGGGGTAAGAGATAGCCGCATGTTTGTTTTTGAGTTAGTCTGAGTCGGTTTAACGATGTTCTGTGATGTTTTGTGTTAGTTTAGCTATATTTGGGTCGTCTGGTTGGTTGTGTTGGGAGTTTTGTTGGTCTTGTTTTGTGTGTATAGTGTGAACCTTGGGGACGAAGTTCTTTTTAAGGAGGGAAGACTGTAATACTACGTATTTCCTAAGCTTGTACTCGGCCGAGTATGGCCTGCTCGGCCGAGTAAGGGGTGTCGTGTATTCTGGACAGTTTACTGCCCAGGAATACTCGGCTGAGTATGTGGAATACTCGACCGGGTAGAGGGTACTCGACCGAGTATACTCTATACGCGACTGAGTATCCGGTCTGATGGGTGTTATTTTCGCGGTTTGATTTAGAGATGATTAGTGTTATATAAGACGCGTTAATCAGTTTCTAATCACTTTTTACAAAGCCTAAAAATTTCAACGAAGCTCTAATCCTCTCTAAATCCCTCCCTAGTGCGTGATTGCTAGCAAGTTTCTTCATCTTTTATTGTATCGCCGGTGTCGGTAAGTCCTTGATTTCGTTGTTAGTTCTTTGATTATCTTTTAGGGTTTGCCTTGATTTATGAATTGGGTGAAAAGGAGTGTTGCATATGGTAACTGGAGTTTATGTGATTGTTGTTAGGTGATGAATTCGTAGAGGAGCCATTCTAGATTGCTTTGCTTATGTCTCTTTGCAGTTACGCTAAAGTAGGGTTTCCCTACTGTGTTACCGTTAATTGATTTAAGATTATGTTGGTATTGGTGTGGTTGTTGTGATGGTTGTTGAGTGGAGTCACTTCCGGGAGTGGCTTCACGCTTTAGTTTCGCCCTCTATGGAACTCGCCATAGAAGAGGATGTGCACATTAATGAACAGGGTTATCGCTCGTTGATGAGCGAGGCTTAGATGGGGATTGGCTGCAGTCCCCCACTGGTGGCGAGGATTACCCGTTGCGATGGTTAATCTGGCAGGGCTACACACTTCGGTGTGTAGTCGGTTATTATATGAGATCGAGAGTTTGGAGGTGGATGATGATCAGCTGGTTGCCTTTTTGTACTTGTCTTACTTTGATTATACAGTAACTGACCCCGTTGTTGTTTTGTAAAATCTGTGGTGATCCATTCGGGGATGGTGAGCAGATTGTGACACGTGATGAAGTTCACTAGCTATGGGACAGTCATAGGGAGTCATCACTCGAGTCTAGCTTCCGCCGTCAAGAGACTTAGCTTTCATTGCTAGTTGTCAAACTTTCATAAGTGTACTTTGGTTTTGGATTTTTGAGAATATGTAAACTTTAATCTTTTATACTTTAATAATTGTGTTTGGATTGTTAACTTTGATATACTAACCTCGGGCAAACGAGATGGTGATGGTCTGTCATGTTAGGGTGGTCCTGGTAAGGCACCTTGGTATGTGGGGGTGTCACAAAACTGACGGCGCCAACGACAACAATTACATAAAGGATTATAAGTGCGGTTACCGTTCTAGTGATCGGAATCAACAAACGTACGGGTTGGCTGCAGTTAAAGAAAAAGGTTGAAGACATGAAGTAGTTGAATCTGGTGGTGCAAATGAGACTGAGCTTGAGCCACAACAACGACATTAAAGGTGAGACGGGGTTGTACCGCTCTTGGGGAACAAAGGTGAACCGCTGATGGGGAGTGGAATAAAACAAAGGGAGGGGAATCATTCCGCCGGAGATGAGGAAAGAAACCGCCTCATCTCCGGCAGACGACCGATCGTATAAAGGAGCGCAAGTGCCGGGCGGTGGTGGTTGAATGTGGTGGATCAGATTAGGTTATATTTGGAGGGTTTTTAATTTTGGGGTTTTTTGTCTTTTTGCGATTTTTCGTTTCGTTAAAAATAACACTTAGGCCCTGTTCTTTTTGACTGAAATTGTCTGAACTGAACTGAACCGAACTGAACTGAATTGAACTAGACTTAATGGAGTTGAACTGAACTGGACTGAACTGAACTTATCTCAACTGAAATAATAATAAAAAGATTATACTAATACTAATAATAACATCAATACTAATAATAATAATAATAATAATCAATATATATATATAAAAGAGGCTTTTTTCAGGCAATTCTAGAGACTCCAAGTTTTTTGAAACACTTTAATTAAAATAATAATATTAGTCTTATAAAAAAAAAACAGAATTTGTAAATATTAATCTTAATCTAAGAAGATAAACTACATGTATTAAATAATATTATCATGGTATAACTAATTGATCCCAACCTAAAGTCTAACACTTCTAAAAGACTAGATGTATCCGTATGCATAGTTTAGGTGAGTATATTAACTAATAATTTATTCCATATAAGAATTACATGCATGCATCTTAGTTTCCCATCAAAAAAAATTTCTCTTTGAATTGTTGTTGATTATTGAATGATTTTCAAGTTCATTATTGTTGCTTTCATATAGTACTGCATCACATTAGTTTCATCATTAATTACGTAATAAGTGGTGGTATTACTAACTTTAGAATTGAGAGCTAATTGATTCGTATTATGTTCTATCTGCAGGTTGTAGAGCTATATATTGACGAAACGTCAAGGATGAGACTTAATAAGGTAACAAATTCAAATTTTTTTTCTTATGTAGTTTTCCTTATAGTGATACAGATTGTATCTCATGTAATTGTTTCGCAAGATGTACCTAGAAGATGTTTATGGCTATGAATGTATATAGTCATCTTAACCCTACCTATTTTCTTATGAACAACGCAGTGGTTCATCGGTTTTGGATTTATTTTCCTTATCCATTCCTAATTTTTTAGGTACTACAATATGATTATTATTGCTTTGAATATAATGTTATACTCGAATAATTGTAGTATTTAGTTTGGAAATATGATTTTTGTTACAACACAATGTTTTGTCTCATAAGCTTTGATCTATGTCTAATACGGAATATATGTAACAAACCGATTCTATTCGGGAGTACTTACATCCAGTGGTGGAGCCAGGGAGGGGCTAGCAGGGGCGGTCGCCTCCGCTGACGTTTGAAAATTTCGATTTTTTTAGTTAAAATTTTCGAATATTTTTGAGGCCCCCTTATAATATTACCGTTTCGCCCCCGCTGAAAATTTTCGCCCCGGCTGACTTACATTTCTGGCTCCGCCACTGCTTACATCTAATAAAGGTACAATAAAAACCCAACCTTGAAACCATTATACACGAAGCTTTACTCCATCACCTACAGTTAAGAGTTACACCAAGATATTACCAAATCTTATACACACCGACCCACATAATCAATCTGACCTTGGAATAAACTTTAACCAGGATGAGGAGACTAACAAAGTTTTATACGTGTTTCAATATTTGCGGAGTATATAATTCTGCCAAAAAAATTGCTATACAAATAATGCATGCTCTATCAGATTTTTACTAAACAAACGCCATTAGTTTAGAATGTCAACGCTCAAAATCATCATTAGTAGCATGAATTTGTGGGATTTTGTATCAAAAAGACTTTTGATGAGAGGTTAAAGCAATATATCATTTTAAGAATATGAATATCATTAAGTTTCAATACACGAACGAAGTACTCCATCTGTCCCGCTCATTTGTTGTCCTTTTTTATTTTTGGGTGTCTCAGTCATTTGTTGTCCTTTCTATTTTAAGAATGAACTTGATGAGTAATTTGATCATTCTCATTCAAGTTGTTCCACATGTTATTTAGTTATTGGCCTATTTCTCTTTCCTTGGTCTTTGTGCCAAAACGAAAGGACAACAATTGATCGGGACGGAGGGAGTATCATATTAGGATATTTAGGGTTCGCTAAATTAAGGTTAAATATATTAATTATGGTGAAAGTTATTTTACTTCTCATATTTTGAGGAATGGAGTTTAAATATCGGGGGATAGAGAGTTATGGGATTTTAAGAAATTTGAATTTGAATGAATTTAGAATCCATAAATATGACATTCTATTCCAAAATACCCAAAACCAAACATTGGAATATATCAAGTTCATTCCAATCCATCCAACGTAAATTGTTCCCTCAACGGTAATAGGTGTTTCAAGGAATTGAAAACATTCATGAATCTAATAAATATTTTATTAGATCTAGCCAGCTAATCAATATAGTCCTACTCTTCGTCATCTAAACTCGAAATCGTACTATCACCATTCTACATTCTACATTCTACATTCTACATTAATAATAGCGTACATAAATAATGCACAGAATCTATTAAAAGGCGAAGATAATAAAGAAGATTTTAGTAGGGGGAAGATAATAAAGAAGATTTTATTAACAAAATTAGAATTTAGCAACAATAAATACAAGTCCCTACGTCTTTATATTACTTTGTCCCTAAGTATACATGACCGATAAGTCTTTAAGACCCTAGTTATTACAATTTAATATTCAACTCGGGTTTTTTATAACAAGATAATAAACAATCGTTATTCTTTCACCAGTTGCAGACTAAGTGGAATTCATGGATATAATGAATAACACACGTGAATAACACTTTAATTAAAATAATAATATTAGTCTTATAAAAAAACAGAATTTGTAAATATTAATCTTAATCTAAAAAGATAAGTACCATATTAATAAATACCAAAAATAAATCTTAACTTTAAAAGATAACATAAAAGATAATATATACAATGTCGACTAAACTTATTTTCAAAGTCATTAATTACTTTACGATATCAAATTTTACCGTTCTCACATTCAAGAACTTACATATTCTATCACTTCAGTTAAAAATAAAACATTATTTAAAAACCGTGCAACGCACGGGCACAAAATCTAGTAAATATTATAATAACAATAATACCAATACAAATAATAAATATTATAATAATATTATTCATTAATAATAATAATATATTAATATAATATAATAATAGTAATCTAATAAGATGTATAAAATATAAAATAGTAATATAATAATAATATATTAGTAATATAAAAGATAACATTATTAATAATAATATAATTTATTAATACTAATAAAAAAAAATAATTTAATAATAATGTTATGAATAATATTAATAATATTAAATATATTAATAAAATAATAAATATAATAATAATAATAATAATAATAATAATAAATATATTAAATATAAATATAATAATATAAACAATACGAATTAATTATAAATAAATATAATAGTAATATAATAAATAAAAATAATAAAATAATAATAATAATAATAATAATAATAAGAAGAAGAATAAGAATAGTAAATAAATTAATATAATAATAATGATATCAATAAGAATATAAAATAAGAATAATAATATTAATATTGAAATAAACTTATATAAACTGAATTAAACTGAATTTATTAGAATTGAAATTAAGTTCAAAAAAAGATAGCCTTAGTTATGAGAAATAAGGGATTGTAATTGAGGTTAGATGTTAGCCGCCTACAACCAAGCATTTTAATCCCGTGCCCTCAGTTCACAATCACCTACACGGTGGCTTATTAATATTAACCCATAACGACAGAGTTATCCTACCCCTCCATTAATGTCCCAAACATAGACCAACACCAACATGTTGTTTAACTCACGTCTCAACAACACCATCAAGGCACCCACCATTACACGTCCTTACTTGGGTCTTAATGATTCAACTCCTCTTTCGTTCTTGTTTTAAACGAGACCACCCCTATCAACTTGACACTTTTTCACTGTTTGCTAACACAGTAGGCCCTCCATATTTGTGTTTTTAGATATTGTTTTTTTTTTGGTACATAAAGATTAAAAGGGGGCCTTTGGCCCGCGCACCGCAGGTGCTCTTAGATAT
Source organism: Silene latifolia (assembly GCF_048544455.1). Taxonomy (NCBI): domain Eukaryota; kingdom Viridiplantae; phylum Streptophyta; class Magnoliopsida; order Caryophyllales; family Caryophyllaceae; genus Silene; species Silene latifolia. The sequence goes on from NC_133528.1 coordinate 13,917,932, forward strand.
TGTTAGAATAGATATTTCCTAATTTGATTATACGCATGGCTATTTTAATTGACATATTATTTCCACTAGATCATTAATTTAAGTTCACGGTACGGTTATTTGGAGACTTTTAACTGTTATATATACTCAATTTGCGTTAATCGTTCATTTTATTTCTGGTAAAAATACCCATCCCGACATCTCATCTATCGTACTTGTTTAATAGGAAGTTGTAATTTTATTTTTAATAATGTTGTACGAATCTACGACTTCGAGTCTGGGAGTCGTACCATTTGTATGTAAACAATCTATCTTTACTACTGTCAAAAAAAAAAACCAATAAAGTGAATAGATAAATAAGACGGACATAATACCTCTTTCGAGAGAGCGTCTATCACTATATTAGTGAGGGACAAGCAATAACTATAATAAAAACTAGTTAAAAATAAAAAAAATAAAAATAAAATAAAATAAAAATGATAACTATCTATTATGAGAGAGGTCTCTCACTAACGTTAATGAGAGACCGTCTCTCTTCTGAATATGTGAACATTTTATTAGATTTTTAGGACAAACTTAAATTAATAATGGATAGAACAATATTATACGGGAATAATATTACACAATATCTATATAATATCGTTATAATATCGTATCTTAGCTAATTATTGTATTGCTTTTTCACATACGGTCTTTACTCTTTCACATACATTTTTTCATTAAATTTCCGTATCATACCCTTTTGTCCTAAATTAGGGTTTGCAAATTAGTAACTTAATTTAATTTATCAAATACTATCAATTATGTTGATGGTTGGCGGAAGGCGTGGTGGTTTGCTGGGTGGACGGTCTGGGGTGGGACAGGAAAGGTCGGGGATGGGTCGCTGGATTAGAGGGAGGGTGGTAGTCTGTGGTGGTGGGAGAGCAGGGGAAGGGGGATTGCGGGGAAGGGGGGTTGCAGGGGGAGGGGAATGCGTTAGAGGGAAGAGCAGACACGAGTGGTGGTGGCCGGAGAAAGGCCGTCCATGAACGCCGGAGCAACGTCGACCAGCGAAGGGGGAGGCTCGCCGACAACCAGATCAGGGGCTGAACACGGGCATGGGAGTGCGTTAAAGGGAGGAGCAGTCACGACTCACGGAGGTGGTCGGAGCGAGGGACGGAGGCCGAGGTCGGCCGGCGTGAGTTCAACCGGAGCGAGGTTTGCCGGCGGGAAGACTAACCAGAGGTGGTGTTGGACGTTGGTGACTTAGTGGTAAAAGGAGATAGGAAGGGAGAAAAAATGAATTGGGTGAGAAAAAAATGACAAGGGCATAATTGTAAATGACGTATGTAATAGAGTAAAATCCGTATGTGAAAAAGCAACACCGTATTGTATATATAACTTCTTGTGTGATATTATTAGATAAATATTGTATGGTGTGCTTTGCATAAATACGTTGTAATTATTATGCGTAGAAATCATCAATAATACACAAAACTTCTCCATGTTTATTTCGTTTTTTCTAGTTCTTCTTGGCATCAAAGTAATTCGATCCTAGGCAAATTTTCCAAAATAATCAAAACCATTTTCTTTCTCAAAAACGTCAAGTTGCTCCCATACCGACATGTATAAACTCCCTTATCTCTCAGGTCGGCATAGCAGTATACCGAACCATTAGGTAGCCCCTTGTACCAGCTCTGTGCCATGCCATGGAGGGTAGTTGGGAAGACTCGGCAACACACCTCATCGGGTTGCTCCCATACCGATATGTAAGACTCGAAAGCCTCAACGTGGTCGGTTGGGTCGCTATCCCCTTTGTATGATAGGGGCGGCAACTTCAGTTTGGTTGGCACCGGGACTTCGAGGACATAGGCACTGAGGGGCTGTCTGACCACGTGTCGAATGACACACGGCGATCGGCTCCTCGCACCCCTAGTCCGGCTTCTCTCCATGTGGCGGGAAAGGCTTCTTGTTATCCGACATTGGTGAGTCGGACTTCTTTCTTCATCTCTTCGGGGGTGGCCTCGTTGTTGCCGCGGCGACGCTGTCCTCCCGCGAGTGGGGGAAGGACTTCGGTCTGCCACTGGCACCACGGGCACCACCGGCGTCCTTGCATGCCCAGCTCCTTGTATTACTCCGGTCAAGTTGTTCGGAGTCACTTTGTGGGCCCTGGTCATCAGTGGAGGCGCTGCCGTCACCGTCGTTGTGACAGGGGTGACCGGCATACCACCCATCAGGTCCAGGAATAGCTTCAGTTTGGCTGCATCGACCATATGTCCCATGACAGTGACTTGGCCGGTGGGCAGCGGTGTTTCTGGCTCTCTTGGCATCCCGTACTTCACCGGCTCAGTGACTCGGCCGGTGGGGACTGCCCGATCCCAGAGTTAGGGAACGTGTCATCCTGGTAGAATTCAGTTTCGTCAGTCACAATTATTTCTTGCTGTTTTGACATCCTCTTAGCTGTTTGAATGGTTTTTTTTTGTAAGGTAGGTGACCAGCTTTTAGTATGGTTCCCCACAGACGGCGCCAATTGTTCCGAGTGTAATTTCGGAGCAGTGTTATGACCACGTAAGCTTGTTGAATGATGTCTTTGCTTGGCTCTTCCTTTCGCTCTTTCCTGTTTAAGATGAACAAACTGAGGGCTCGGCTTGGTACCGAGCGTACTCACTCCGACACTCAAGTCAGTAAACTTAAAGAGATTAAGTTGTGTGTTACTTGGCAAAGTATATTGTAGAGAGATAAGGGAGTTTATACCAGATTAATAGTGAGTTTTAGGATGAATTGTGGATTATTGGATCGTTTTCTCAATGAGGATTGAGGAGTATTTATAGACTTTCACCTTTTGTCACGTAGTGGCCAAGTGGCCAAGTGGCAGAGCAGGTGGAAAGACTGTTCTACCCTCGGCCGAGGGACCCATGGCAATTGATGGGGCATATTCTGCACCCGCTGACCGAGTCAACATATTGAGCAAGGTCAAAGATATCCACAGCAAGTCAACGTATTAGAGAGCCTGACCGACGCATCCTGTCGGCCTGTCACTTGGGTCTCGGCTAGGCAACTAGCCAGCCGGGAGGCAAATCCGCGTACTCACATCCAGTCCCCTCGGCATGGAGTCAACCAGGCCAGCCGGCCTGCCATGGGTCCCTCGGCCGAGGGTAGAACAGTCTTTCCACCTACACTGCCACTTGGCCACTTGGCCACTACGTGACAAAAGGTGAAAGTCTATAAATACTCCTCAATCCTCATTGAGAAAATGATCCACGATTCATCATAAAACTCACTATTAATCTGGTATAAACTCCCTTATCTCTCTACAATATACTTTGCCAAGTAACACACAACTTAATCTCTTTAAGTTTACTGACTTGAGCGTCGGAGTGAGTACGCTCGGTACCAAGCCGAGCCCTCAGTTTGTTCATCTTAAACAGGAAAGAGCGAAAGGAAGAGCCAAGCAAAGACATCATTCAACAAGCTTACGTGGTCATAACACTGCTCCGAAATTACACTCGGAACAATTGGCGCCGTCTGTGGGGAACCATACTAAAAGCTGGTCACCTACCTTACAAAAAAAAAAACCATTCAAACAGCTAAGAGGATGTCAAAACAGCCAGAAATAATTGTGACTGACGAAACTGAATTCTACCAGGATGAGACGTTCCCTAATTCTAAGATCGGGCACTCCCCCACCGGCCGAGTGATTGAGCCGGTGAAGTACGGGATGCCAAGAGAGCCAGAAACACCGCTGCCGACCGGCCAAGTCACTGTCATGGGACATGTGGTCGATGCAGCCAAACTGAAGCTATTCCTGGACCTGATGGGTGGTACGTCGGTCACCCCTGTCACGACAACGGTGACGGCAGCGCCTCCACAGGTGACCAGGGCCCACAAAGTGACTCCGAACAACTTAACCGGAGTATTACAAGGAGCTGGGCATGCAAGGACGCCGGCGGTGCCCGTGGTGCCAGTGGCAGACCAAAGTCCTTCCCCCACTCGTGGGAGGACAGCGTCACCACGGCAACAACGAGGCCACCCCCGAAGAAATGAAGAAAGAAGTCCGACTCTCCAAAGTCGGACAACAAGAAGCCCTTCCCGCCACGGGGAGAGAAGCCTGACTCGGATTGCGAGGAGCCGATCGCCGCGTGTCATTCGGCACGTGGTCAGACAGCCCCTCAATGCCTATGTCCTCGAAGTCCCGGTGCCAACCAAACTGAAGCTACCGCCCATATCATACAAAGGGGATAGCGACCCAACCGACCACGCCGAGGCTTTCGAGTCTTACATGTCGGTATGGGAGCAACCCGATGAGGTGTGGTGCCGAGTCTTCCCAACTACCCTCTATGGCATGGCACAGAGTTGGTACAAGGGGCTGCCTAACGGCTCGGTGTACTGTTATGCCGACCTGAGAAACAATTTCCTGGCCCAGTATGCTTGCAACAAGCGAAGGGCCGTGGAGACATCTGATCTCCTGACTATCCGACAGGGGGAGGACGAGTCCCTCCGGAGCTACGTCAAGAGATTCGACGCTAAGGTTCAGCAGATCCGAGAGCTGAACACTGAACTGGCGGCCTTCGCACTGATGAAAGGCCTGCCGAAAGGCGAGTTCAAAAATGAGCTCATCAAGTGCGAGGACCTCAACCTAGACCTCGCCAGAAAGATGGCTGACCGAGCCATCAAGGTGGAAGACTATCACAAGACCTGGGTAGGCCACAGTGAAGCTGGGCACCCAGAGAGGAGGAGCCGCCGGGACAACGTGGACGAAGGACGCCGTGACATGAATAGGTCACGGCCTGAGAGATTTAATAGGAAGCAGAACTCGGCGGGCGCTGGGGGGAGTTCGGGACCATACACCCCGAAGCGGTACAGCGGTCTCACCCCCCTGGTCAAATCACCGGCCGAGGTCTTTGCCCTAAGCAAGAACGAAGGGCAGAAATGGGCAAGGCCCCCCAAGGCGAGAGGGGACGGCAACCTTAGCTAGTTCTGCGACTACCACGGCCAACCCGGCCATAAGACCGACAACTGTCGGCATCTGAGGAACGCCATCGAGGAGCTGATCCGAAAGGGGGCCCTCAGCAAGTATGTAGCTGGAGGCCCAGAAACAAGCTCCGACGAGGCGAACAGAAAATCAGTATTCCAGAGAATGGGAGTGATCCAGGTTGTCATCGGAGGAAACGAGAACGGTGGGTCGGCTAATGGGCACAAACGGCACTTAAATGAGCTTTACCAAGCCATTAACTTTGTGCCCACCACAGCGACCCCCGCTTCCACCGTCCCCGATATAACCATAAGAAAGAGGGACTACGAAGGAGTCGTTGCCCCGCACAGCGACCCACTGGTAGTCTACCTGGACATAGCCAACCACTTGGTCAAGAGGTGCCTAATTGACACAGGCGCCTACACGAACATCATGTTCAGGGAATGCTTTCTCAATCTCGGTCTGAAGATTGAAGACCTGAGCCCCTGCACCAACCCGCTGTACAGCTTCTCCGGGGCCGGCCTGGTACCCCTGGGGTCAATCAGACTGTCGGTGATGTTCGGCCAAGCGGACGCGGCCAAAAATGTTTTTTCTGAGTTCGTGGTTATTGATGGTTCGTCCGCCTACAATGTTCTGATAGGCCGGGTCACTTTGAGTGAGGCCGATGTTGTGATGTCCATCCGGGCCCTGACATTGATGTATGTCTCGGACCGGGGGGAAGCACAAAAGCTCGTCTCAAAGGACGAGAGAGACGAAATTGTCAATGTCCAAGTATCTGCCAGAGGGTGCAACATGCAATCCCTCAAAGTGGCGAGGAAATCAGAGAAGGGGAAGAGCCCATCCTTACAGCAGGAGGGCGAAAAGATGGACACCAACGTCGGCATGGTCGAAGGAGCCGAGACCGAGGAAGTGGAAATTGACCCAGGGCGCACCGTAACTATCGGTGTCGGCCTGGAGCCAAAATTCAGAGCCGATCTCCTAGACCTGCTGAGGAAGAACAAAGATGTCTTCGCATACTCAGCAGCCGAGATGCCAGGCGTGAGCCGGGAGGTGATCGTTCACAAGTTGAACGTACTCTCCACCGCTCGCCCTGTCAAGCAGAAGATGAGGAACTCCTCCGCCGAGAAGGATGAGGCCATTAAGGCCGAGGTAGATAAACTATTAGAGGCAGGCTTTATCATGCCTTGTACTTACCCTGAGTGGCTAGCAAATGTTGTAATGGTAAAGAAGTCATCAGGGGCGTGGAGGATGTGTGTTGATTTTACCAATCTTAATAAAGCGTGCCCTAAAGATTGCTATCCCTTGCCTCGAATAAATAGTTTAATTGACGCAACGGCAGGCTACACTATTGAGCACCGCTCGACGCCTTCTCGTGGTACCATCAGGTATTCATGGCCGAAGAAGACATGCCTAAGTGCGCATTCATCACCATACACGGCACATACATGTATAAAATGATGCCATTCGGTTTGAAAAACGCTGGCGCAACTTACACTAGGCTGGTGGATAAAGTGTTTCAAGATAAAAAAGGGCGAAACATCGAGGCTTACGTCGACGATGCTATTGTAAAAAGCAAGTCTGACAGCGAGCACTTGGCCGACTTGAGCGAAACATTTTGTTCACTAAGGAAATATAGAATGAAGCCCAACCCAAAGAAATGCAACTTCGGTGTCCGGGCCGGTAAGTTCCTCGGCGTACTTGTCAGCGCCAGGGGAATTGATGCCAATCCGGAGAAAGTCCAAGCAATACTGGACCTACCGGAGCCGAGGAATCGAAAAGAGGTTATGACGCTGACCGGGAGAATGGCGGCTCTTGCCCGCTTCATCTCTCGGTCGGCCGACAAGAGCACACCGTTCTTTCAAGTGCTGAAAGGGAATAAAAACTTCAGCTGTGGGGAGGAACAGAGTACGGCTTTCAAACAACTGAAAGCCCACCTTCTAAAACTCCCGACCCTGTCCAGGCCGACGCTGGGGGAGACGCTATATCTATACTTAGCAGTTACCTCGGCCACGGTCAGTGCCGTAATTGTCAAGAGAAGAAGATAAGCAGCAACACCCAATTTACTTTGTCAGCCATACACTGCTGGCCGCCGAAAGAAATTATCCACTGATCGAAAAAGCGGCCTTCGCCGTCGTCGTTGCCGCAAGGAAACTGAAACCTTACTTCGACGCACATCCCGTGATGGTCTTAACCGACCAGCCATTGGAGAAAGCATTCGAAAAATTCAAAAAATCCGTCAGACTTATCAAATGGGCAGTAGAGCTATCCGGCTTCGGCATTCAGTACAAGCCGAGGCCTTCGATAAAGGGGCAGGCACTTGCAGACTTCCTGGCCGAGTGAACATATCAAGAAGAATCAAATCCCGGTGTGTAGGAAGTATACACCGACGGTTCCTCCACGGCAAATAGCTCAGGAGCCGACATCCTTATCACCAGCCGTAACGGGGACGAGTTTGAGTACGCCTTGAAGTTTACCTTCTCGGCCTCAAATAACGAATCTGAATATGAGGCGGTGATAACTGGAGTCGAGTTAGCTAGAGCTGCCGGGGCGGAGCATATTGTGTTGAAGACAGATTCACTCTCAGTGACTAACCAAATCAGAGGGGAGTATGAGGCTCGAGACGATGGGATGATAAGGTACTTGGAGAGGGTAAAAGCCGATACCTCAAAATTGAAATCTTTCCAAATACAGTGCATCCCCAGGTCTGAGAACAACCGAGCCGACGCTCTCTCAAGACTTGCTAGTTCAAGCATCAAGAATGTCAGTCGAACCGTGCTGGTGGATATCAGGAATGCTAAAAGCATCACTGAGACCGTCGGCATGGTGGGCGACATCGAAGCCGAGACGACGTGGATGACTCCGATAATGAAATATAAACTTACAAATGAGTTGCCGGAGGACCGCAGTCTCTCGCAGAAGATAAGAAGGATTGCCGCAAGGTACTCAGTGTTCGAAGGGGAATTGTACAGAAGGTCTGTAATAAGGCCACTTTTGAAATGTGTCGGCCCAGCCGACGCGGAGCTAATACTGACAGAGATCCACGAAGGCATCTGTGGACATCACATGGGGGCAAGAACGCTAGCCCACAAAGCTCTCCGAGCCGGCTACTTCTGGCCTACCATGCTTAAGGATTCCAGAGCAAAGACCAAGAAGTGCAAGAACTGTCAGATGCATGCTCCGGTGATACATGCACCTTCCCGAGACCTGCAACCGGTGCTCAGTCCCCTTCCTTTTGCACAGTGGGGGATGGATTTACTAGGGCCATTTCCGACGGCCTCCGGAGGAAGAAAGTACCTGATTGTCGTCGTTGACTACTTCACCAAATGGGTCGAAGCTGTCGCGGTACCTGCCAAGACCACGGCGGCCGTAAGAAAGGTGATTTGGGAGAACGTTATAACTCGATTTGGGTTGCCCCAAGTCATTGTATTTGACCACGGCCGAGAGTTTTGGAGCGACATGGTAATGAATTGGTTGGAGGAGCTTGGAATCAAATTTGCATACTCCTCCGTCTGCCACCCTCAGAGCAACGGGCAGGCGGAAGCGGCTAAAAAAACAATCCTGAACGGGCTAAAAAAGAAGGTTGAAGATCTAAAGGGAAGGTGGGCTGATGAACTACCCGGCGTCCTGTGGTCACTGCGAACCACGGAGAAAGAAGCAACGGGGTACAGTCCATTCCACCTAGTCTATGGGTCTGAGGCCGTGCTGCCAATTGAAGCAACGGTGCCAACATTCAGAACGCAAACTTTTGACCCAGTCGAAAATGAGGAAGGCATAAGAGCCTCCCTAGACCTGGTCGAAGAGAGTCGAGACACGGCACGGCTCAACTTGGCAGTTTATCAAAACCGAATGAGAAGAGCATACAACCGTAGGGTCCACAAAAGAGACTTAAGAATAGGAGATCTAGTCCTAAGAAAGTCGGCCGCAACAAACAAAGGAAACATCCATGGTAAAATGACGGCCAACTGGGAAGGACCCTACAAAGTGGTTGAAGAAATGAGGCCGGGGACATATCGGCTGACAGACATGGAGGGTGTTCCTCTAATGAGCCACTGGAACACGGACAACTTAAGGAAATACTTTGTATAGCGGCGGAGGTGTCCGAGACCGTTGTGGGCACCCCAACGCATGATTATACCTTATGAAGAATAATCCAAGGTTTCCATCAAATACTTGTCCCCTCCATAGTCATGCCAGAGTAGACGCCACGGCCAAAGCCGGGCAGTCACGCCAAATGCAGTTGATACTCGGGAAAGTGACCGACATGCTTAGGAACGTATAAGTACAGTTGAGACGCAAATCTAGCCGCCTCGGCCAACCGAAGGCCCGGCAGAGGAAGCTATCAATATGTCTACAGATACGAACGCTGTCGAGCCGTAACCTCGATTGCCTCGGCCAAAGCCGGGAGTGACGGGGACACAACGACCGATACGCTAATAGGAACGTATAAGTACAGTTGAGACGCAAATCTAGCCGCCTCGGCCAACCGAAGGCCCGGCAGAGGAAGCGATCAATATGTCTACAGATACGAACGCTGTCGAGCCGTAACCTCGTTTTACCTCGGCCAAAGCCGGGGGCGACGGGGACACAACGACCGATACGCTAACATGTTCACAACGGCGGTTGGGAAGCGCAAATCTGACCGCCTCGGCTAAGACCGGGGGTGGTGGAGGAAGCGACCGACATGCCAACATGTTTAAACGTTTAACTACAATTGAGATGCGCCTTCTAACTGCCTCGGCCAAGCCGGAAGTAAAAACGAAATAGCACTCAATATGTTGAAACGTAAGAAGACAATTTAATGGAGGTAAGATAAACAAACTTTATTAAAAATGTTTACAGGATGAGGCAAAACAAAGTCGACGGCCGTCCCCATAGGGATAACCTAAACACAACCTACCAAAAGTTTAACAAAAACAAAAGGTACAACAAAAGGTTACAGACATAAGATATGAAGCGCCAAAAGGATGGCAGGGAGGAAAGGCTCAATAGTTGGCCCCGAACAGTGCCGTCTCGAAGGGCCGGGTGAATCCGGTGACGACCGCCCGTCTCCCTATGCTTGTTTCGCTCGCCACCGCAGCAGCAGAGCGCATCACCATCGATGGGCGACCCAGAAGCCGACTTGGCAGCTTCACCTGCCTTCGCCCTCTCAGCTTCCTCCCTGGCCGCCTTCACCTTTTCAGCATGGGCAGCCTTGGCCTCAGCCTCCTCAGCGGCCTTCGCCGCCTTTGCCTTCTCCGCGGCCTTTGCCTCCGCAGCATCCACCTTCTCATCAAGAAGCCGGTCAAAATTTTTCCACGGAAAGGAGCCTTCAGGAAAGAGCTCTTTAATTACATCCCTGGTAGCATCCTCAGCCCGGTCCCGGTACTGGGCACACATGTCAAGGATGATGACAGTTTGGAGCGTCTCAATGTCCTTCTCCCTCTGAGCAAGGATGGCCTTTGTGTTCCTGTGCTCCTTCGCCTCGGTCAGATGCAGGGACTTCCATTTTTCCCTCTACTCAACCATAGCATCGTAACCGCCCTGAAGCTTCTCTCTCTCCTCCCGCAGCTTAGCGGCATCAGCCAACGCAGCCTCAACCTTGGCTCTCTCGGCTAGGACCCGCTTCTCAGCTTCCTCCTTAAGCTTTCGCTGAGTGAGGAGGTTCTCCATGGTGGCGACGAAGTCCTTCTTCGCCTTCTCGGCCTCTTGCTTAGAAGCAGCAAGCTCAAGCCTAAGCCGTTCGAGCGCAGGAGCTGCCTCAGCCATGAGCTTTTCTTGCTCCATAATGTGAGCGCCGGCTATGTCAGTCCACTTCGCCAGCCTCTTGGACAACCTTGCACCCTCCGCCGCAATCTGAGCGGGGGAAACCTTCAGGGATGAGGAGTCGACGGTGACATTTTGATTGCCCGTCTGCACAGGCCGCTTCTCCAATTGCCGTTCGGTGGGACCGCAGCGGCGGCGGTTGATCTACAAAAAATTCAGACAAAGCATCCATGTCAACATTCATTGACATATCAGAGAGCCTGTCATCAGGAATGCCTAAAGAGCCCGCTAAATCCAAGCCCTGGGTTAGATCCGTACCGGTCCTGGCCTTCTTAGACAGAGGGCCAACTGGCCCCTTTCCTTTCCCGGCCTCGGTAACAGCAGCAGCGGCAGGCTCGACCCCTTTTCTCTTATTCGAAGGAGGAGGAGCCTCCACAACGGTGACCTCCTCTTCAACATCAACGACCACCTGCTCCTTTTGGACCACGGGGATTGAAGATTGAGCCGGAGTTGACGCCGTTGCCGCCGTAGACGTTGACTTTGGTCTCCGGCGCGGCACGTTTCCAGCAATCTGCGCTTGAGCCGCCGTCACATCCAATGCCTTCAACTGCTGCTCCATAAGTTCGTGAGGGGCCGCTCTGCGATCACGTGGCAGGGCCTTAGGATGCAGCTCAACAACTCTCCCGTTCTCGTCAAGTCCCAACCTCTGGAGGACGGAGACAGGCAGTTCCGGGCCAAATCCGTCTGCAAAAGAAACGAAACAAGAGTTAAGCAAAAGAAATAAATAAGGTTCAAATACAGAAACATAAAAAGCAAAGATGGGCCTCATACCGACCCCACTCACCCTGGCTGAGGGCCGGTATGAGGCCGACGTGGCAGAGCAGCTCATCCTGAAGAACGATCTGCGTCGGGAGCATCCATCCCTTCGGCGTACCATCTTTCTCAGCCTCAAACAGCCTCATTGCCCGCGTTTCATCCTCAGTAAGATAGACCCTGCTGGCGTCCATCTTAAGCTTATTCCGGGAGACGTATTTGTCATGCTCCCCTTGATTCTCACACCGCAAATTGACGCGGCTCTGGAAGGACCGGGGCAGCGGATAGTCATCCGGAACCTCGACGTATACCCACCGCCCCTTCCAGTCCTTGCAAGATGTCAACTTGGAAACGGTGACATAACCCGCCTCGGTCTGTATGCTATACCACCCCGTGCCACCTAGGGTAGTCTGCCGAAGATGGTGGAGCCGGCGGAATAGGTTCACCGTTGGGGCCTCCCCTTTAAAGAGACAGAGCCACACAAAGCCAATTATAGTCCTAATGGCCAACGGATGCAGTTGAGCCACGACGACATTCATGGCTTTAATGATGGTTACGACGTATTCATTCAGAGGAAACCGGAGCCCATACTCCAGGTGTCTGATGTACACGCCGATACAACCATCAGGACGGCAACAGACCGCCTGACCCTCCTCAGGGATAACAATTTTATACCCCCTGCCGAAGGAGTAATGGTCTTCAAAAAGATCAGGACCGGAACAACTAGCGAACTTATTCGTCCACGCACGATCAGGATTGATCGAACAGGCGTCGCCGTGATCCAAGAGATGCGGCCTCTTTACGACAGAAGGGGTCGCCTCATCATCATCGTCATCATCAATACCCTCCAAAAATTGTTCATCAATTTCAGGAGAAGGCGACTTTGGACCTCCAAACCCTATCGGGGTGACAACCAGTGGCTCCTCTTCATAAGGATGCGACGGTTCGCCCCCCGGCGCAGAGGTACTGGGTTGAGCATCCGCAGAAGACATAGTGACAACAAAAACTTAACAATTAAAAGTTGGAAAAATTTGTTTGTTTACCTTGGAAAAAGTGCTACGCCGAGTAACGCTTTGAAGACTAGAGAGAAATTTCTTCGAAAAAACTAAGAGAGAGGAAATTTTTTTGAGAAAATGAAGTTTGATGGCCAAAAAACGGGGTACACTGCTCTATTTATAGAGCAAAGCCCATGAGGCGTCCACCAATCAATGCCAAGCCACGTGTCAAGCATGCAGCCACGGAATGTCAATCGACATACAGTTACAAATCTTCTTCAACACGCTCCTTGGTATCTACTCGCCACCGGCCAACTGATCAACCAAGCTTGGCAGCACCGGCCGGGGGCAATCAAAAGCACACGGCGCTCAACCTTGGTCTCGGCCAGCGCCATTCTCTTTTCCACATTTGATGTCCATTACACATCCATGTGGAGGGGGGATACGGTACGGCCTGAACAGAACCAAGCCGAGGAAGAAGAAGCCGGGGAAGAAGTTCAACTTGCGCAGAATACGCTCAACACTCATCGAAGGTCCATACCACGGCATAGACTACGCTGGGGGCAAATTGATGGGGCATATTCTGCACCCGCTGACCGAGTCAACATATTGAGTAAGGGCAAAGATATCCACAGCAAGTCAACGTATTAGACAGCCTGACCGACGCATCCTGTCGGCCTGTCACTTGGGTCTCGGCTAGGCAACTAGCCAGCCGGGAGGCAAATCCGCGTACTCACATCCAGTCCCCTCGGCATGGAGTCAACCAGGCTAGCCGACCTGCCATGGGTCCCTCGGCCGAGGGTAGAACAGTCTTTCCACCTACACTGCCACTTGGCCACTACGTGACAAAAGGTGAAAGTCTATAAATACTCCTCAATCCTCATTGAGAAAACGATCCACGATTCATCATAAAACTCACTATTAATCTGGTATAAACTCCCTTATCTCTCTACAATATACTTTGCCAAGTAACACACAACTTAATCTCTTTAAGTTTACTGACTTGAGCGTCGGAGTGAGTACGCTCGGTACCAAGCCGAGCCCTCAGTTTGTTCATCTTAAACAGGAAAGAGCGAAAGAAAGAGCCAAGCAAAGACATCATTCAACAAGCTTACGTGGTCATAACACTGCTCCGAAATTACACTCGGAACAATATAACTTCTTGTGTGATATTATTAGATAAATATTGTATGGTGTGCTTTGCATAAATACGTTGTAATTATTATGCGTAGAAATCATCAATAATACACAAAACTTCTCCATGTTTATTTCGTTTTTTCTAGTTCTTCTTGGCATCAAAGTAATTCGATCCTAGGCAAATTTTCCAAAATAATCAAAACCATTTTCTTTCTCAAAAACGTCAAGTCATGGTTGGAGTATATGGAGGTAAAGGACTTGATTGAAAGAAGAGCAACGGAGGCAAGGGAATCAAACAAATTGTCCCGTCGTCGCCACTGTATATCTACACCCATCAGATAGTCTGAGTTTGACGTTAACTCAAATGATTTTCAGTAGCGAAGATTATGAGCTTTGGGCAGATGTAGTCCGGAAAGGTCTCAACGCCAAAAATAAATTGGGGTTCGTCGAGGAAATTGTGAAAAAGTCGGTAGTCAATGAAGGAGAAGAGGAGAGTCTTTAAAGCGGTTGCATGGAGTCAATGTAATGCCATGGTAAAAGCATGGTTAAGGAATGTCATCGAGCCCAGACTCCATCCATGCATCCCCATTAAAGGAACGGTGACAGAGATTTGGAAAGAAATAAAGGAACGTTTCTTAGCTGGTAATGCACCTCGTGTATATCAGTTGAAAAACGAGTTGAAGGAATGCAAAAAAAGCAAGAATCAATCGGTCGTTGAGTACTGCGTACACTTGACTGAAGGCGATGTGGGATGAGTTAGGAATCTATAGCTAGCCATGTCCCTCAATGCACCACTTGTGGTGCGGCTGTGGCTTTGGATAAGAAACGAGAGGAGGAGAAAGTCCATCAGTTTTTTATTGGACTCGACACGAGCCTTTATAGACACCTTCGTACAAATTATTTGTTAATGGAAGATGATATAGCGTCCCTTAGCAGAGCTTATGCGTTTTTATTGAGAGAAGAAAGGCATAGAGCCGTGATAAAGACCACAGAGGAGATTAATGATGCAGCCATGGTGGCTCGAGCGACCAGTGGAGAAGGAAGAGGACGCGAAATTGGCTCGAACAAGGAATAAGGGGAAAAAGATCCAATACGGTGCACGTAATGCACCAAGTATTATCACACGGAAGAGAATTGTTGGGAGAAATATCCCGAGAAATTTCCCAATAAAGGTCGAGGCCGCGGACGTCGTGGATACGGATGTGAAGGCCGAGGACAAAGGAACACGTTCCAGGTGGCCAACGCAGCATCATCAACTGAAACAGAGTTGCATAAGCAGTCACTTACACAAAAGAGGTAGCTCATTTATATGTGCTATCCAGTATCATTCATCATCAACTGGATATTCGATCTAATTTTAAAATATGGACAGATATCCGGTTTTACTCAGTCCTAGCGATAATACATGAGACAGTGTTCAGGGTCAAATCTAAGACATAAATCTCCAAATAAGGATGTGAATCTACTAATCAAATTGCCTAGAATCTACCTTGCTTAATTATGTTTTGAGATATGATGTTATAAGAATCATGCCTTATGCCACCCATATATTTTAGATATTATTATTCTTTTTTTTTGATGAAAAACCCCATATGGGATTTAACTTATATTAACGGATTCAACTTCCACAATGTTTCCAACATGAAGAGGTAACGAGACCTGAGTAAACCTCTCCAAAACACCTACAGAACAGAAATGAGCTAGTTCGTGCGCAGCACGATTTGAGTTTCTACTAACAAAAGACCACGAAATAGAATTAAACTTAGAAGAAAAAGAATGAATCTCCTCGATAACTAAAAAGAATTCGCTTCGACCCGTTAGACGTGATTGCAGAGCTTCAACAACTTCCTTGCAGTCACTTTCCACGACGACATCCGTCTGCCCTTGACGTAATGCTTCCTTCACTCCCAACAGCACCGCCTCAGCTTCAGCAACTCTTGGTAACACTTCCATTCTTCTCCTTGTCGCCAAACCCCATCTGACTTTCCCCTCATCGTCCCTGCATAGTACCCCCAACCCCGTACCTCTGCCTTCTTTAACACCTACATCCGTGTTAATTTTAACAAAACCAGTCTGTGGTTTTTTCCACCTCGTCTCCTTTCTCCCTCGCCTACCCTCCCTTAGATTGTCTCCATCCTCCTTCGTACTTGTCTTATCCGCCATATCATCACTCAGCTCCCTCATCATTTCCACTACCCGCCTTAAAACCCTCCCCCCGTCAATTTTTGTCCCGTCAAAAACAAGCTTGTTTCTAGCTTCCCAAATTGTCCAGCAGCACACCATGAATATCTCGCACTCTCCCACCTCCAACTCCCTCCACGCTTCTTCCACCCACTCCCTTACCCGCTCACCATTCGACGCCTGCCTCACCTCCACTCCCGACCCTTCCCAAACCCATTCCACCCACCCACAACCCCGGACAAGATGGAGACAAGTCTCCACCTCAAGAGAGCAACACGGACATAGAGCATCAATGGGCGTTCCTCTAGCAGCTAGATTTCCTCGCGTAGCCAGTGCATCGTTACAAAATTGCCAAAAGAAAATTTTAATGCGGGGCAGTACCTTCGCATTCCAAATTCGATTCCATAGCCAACCCTCCTTTGCTCGGTCTGATTGTTCAGTTTCGACATTTTTATCGCCCACAATAGCTTTATATGTCGACCGAACAGAGTATAGACCGTTCTTCTCTAAATCCCAGCTCCAAATATCGTTAGCCTTTTCCGCGCTCACTCTCATTCGCAAAATGTGTTCTTGTTCGAAAGGAAGGAGTAAAGTACGCACTTTATGGGTATTCCAGTCCGTCCCATCAGCGTTAAAAAGATCCGCCACTACCATATTCGGGTCAGAGTCTCTCCTCGGAGATAAAATTCTCCTCGTTTGAGTTCCCGGTACCCAAGGGTCCTGCCAAACTCTCGTGCTCAACCCGTCACTCACCCTCTTTCGTAGCCCATGACCAAGTACCTCCCTAGCTTCCCAAATACCTCGCCATGTGTAACTCGGGTTATTGCCCAAAGGTGCCGTAAGAAACGAGCCAGCTGGAAAATATTTCCCTCGCAACACCCGCGTCATAAGACTATCCCTGTCAGTTAAGAGCCTCCATGCTTGCTTCCCTAGTAGAGCGAGATTGAAACTATGGAGTTCCCGAAAGCCCAATCCTCCTCTGTTCTTTGGCTTACAAAGTTTTGACCATGCTATCCATGGGATCTTTTTCTTTCCTTCCGTAGCACCCCACCAAAAACGTGAGACCAGGGATCGCATCTCCTCACATAATTTTTTTGGGAATTTAAAAACACTCATAGCATAAGTCGGAATAGATTGGGCAACCGCCTTAATTAGTACCTCTCTTCCCGCCTTTGACAGTAGTAACCCTCTCCAACCTTGTAGTTTCTTTTGCAATTTGTCTCTCACGATTCCCATTAAAGCACTCTTCGACTGACCGATAACCGTGGGGAGACCTAGGTACCTGTCGTGGACAGCGACCATCCGTACACCAAGCCCCTCCGCGATGTTCCTCTTCCTTTCTTCACTGAGCCCTCTACTGAAGGAGATGGTGGTCTTCTCAAGGCTTACCATCTGACCCGAAGCTTTCTCGTAGCTGGAAAGAATATCCTTGACTCGCCTTGCCTCAAGTTCAGTGGCTTGAACAAAGAAAATACTGTCGTCCGCAAAGAGTAGATGAGAAACCTCAGGTGCCCCATGAGCAACCCTGATCCCGTGGATAGTCTTAGCTTCCGCTGCTCTCCGCATTAGCCCGGAAAGGACCTCCGCACACAAGATAAATAAATAAGGGGAGAGAGGGTCCCCTTGTCTAATACCTCTACTAGGCTTGAACTCCACAGATGGACTCCCATTCACCATTATCGAGAAACTTACCGAGGTCACACAACTCATAACTCGGTCAATCCACCCTTGATGAAAACCCATCCGCTGCAAAACCCGCTCCAGGAAGTTCCATTCTACCCTATCATACGCCTTTGCCATGTCTAATTTGAGCGCCATATACCCCTTCTCTGATTTGGTATTTTTCATAAAATGAAACAATTCAAAGGCCACCAAAATATTATCTGTAATTAGCCGCCCTGGAGTAAATGCCGACTGATTCTCCGAGACTATGTCCCCAAGAAAAATTTTCAACCGATTAGCAAGCACTTTAGAAACCAATTTATAGACAACATTACAAAGGCTTATGGGTCGGAATTCCGAAATTTTGTCCGGTGCTTTTTTCTTAGGAATAAGGACAATATGGGTTTTATTAATCTCCTCAGGAAATTGTCCACCACGGAGAATAGACAAAACAGTTCGGGTAATCAAAGGGCCGACAATGTGCCAATATGTTTGGTAGAAAAGGGCGTTCATACCGTCCGGTCCCGGCGATTTCAAGGGATGCATTTGGTTAAGAGCAGTGAGTATTTCATCTTCATGGTATTCCCGGGTAAGATTACTATTCATCTCATCTGTCACCCGCCCCTCCACCACACTCAGCAAATTGTCGAAGTCAGTTGGTCTACCTGAAGTGAAAAGGCCCTCGAAATAATTTACCGCGTGTCCAGCCACCTCCTCGCTACCACTGAACTCACGTCCATCTTCACCAATGAGACGTGCAATATAATTCTTCTTTTTCCGCTGCCCCGCTCTTTGGTGAAAGAACTTCGTGTTGCGGTCCTCTTCTTTTAGCCACAACGCTCTCGACCTTTGTTTCCAAAAGACCTCCTCCTGTCGTAGCAAGTGTGCTATTTCCCCAACCAATTTTTTCCTTTCCCGGACTGCCCAACTATCCCTTCTCCCCTCATTAAGGCGTTTTAGCTGACGTCTTTTCCTTTGCAAGTCCTTCAAAATTTTCCCGATGCTCGTGCCTTTCCACTTCTCCAATTCCCGCGAGCACTCCACAAGAGCATCCATTGCATCTCCTCCTCCCTTCTCCCATGCTCTCCGAACAGCCTCCTCACAACCCTCTTCACCCACCCAAACTTGCTCAAAACGAAACGGCCGAGCTCCCATATACCTACACTCCTCCCGTCTGTCCATACGAAGCATAATAGGGGCATGGTCGGACCACTCCCTATCAAGATGATAGAGCTTCGATCTTGGGAACATATCGAACCAGCTTGCATTACCCATTGCTCTATCAATCCGCGATTGTCTATTGTCCTCGTCTTGTTGCCCATTATCATACGTGAACTCGTACCCTTCAAAATCGACATCGCGAAGTCCACACACATCGACAGCTTCCCGGAAATTATTCATTTGCCATTGTGGTCTAATCCCTCCCTTCATTTCGGTCATAAATAGAACCTCATTAAAATCCCCCAAGCACAACCACGATCCCTCCTTCTCAGCACAAAGCGAACAAAGTAATTCCCAAGATAAATATCGATCACTCACCGCCGGCCACCCATAAAAACCCGTCACCCTCCACACTCCTTCTTTCCCATGTATCTCAAAGTCCATGTGATGAACTGACGCCGATCTGAAAGTACACACTACTTCCTTCCGCCACAAAAAAGCAAGACCTCCTGACCGACCTATACTATCAACTTCCATACCATCATAGTCAGCAAAATATACACGTAACCTCTGCATTTCTACACTACTCAATTTGGTTTCACACAAGAATAAAATATCAGGATCTTCTCGTCGGACAAGATTTCGAAGGCCGCCTACTGCATCGGGGTTGCCCAGCCCCCTGCAGTTAAGGCTCAAGAGTTTCATAACGCCCGGCGGGGTTGAGCTCCCTCAACCTCCGCCTCGGATGAACATACATCCATGAAAATAGCTGCCTTCTTAAGAACACCCCCAATCTCTTCCATCACCCCTTCTCGATCTCTCTTAACACCACTGATCATAGCCAAATTCACTTCCTTGCCCAACACCCTCTCTCCACTGCCCTCCCCTTCCTGTTTTCGCCATTTACTCCCCTTCTTATAAGTCCCAACCAGCCCAGATTTCGGTTTATTCTTGCTTCCTGTCTTTGGCTTAACTAGCCCCTCCTCGCCCGTAACTGGTTGTGCGTCCACTTCCTGGACCCCGTTCCCCTCCATTTCGTTCACTGCCTCCTCTTCCTCCACCCTATAATTCTCGTCCTCTTCCCTCCTGTTCTGCATCTCTATCTCTCCCCCATCCCGACTGAATTCTGCCTTCGACAAATCCATCCCTGTGTTGGCTTGAAATCTCCCCTTTGACGAGACAGCTATGCTCTGTAGTTTCTCAATCATTTTTTCTATGGCTTCTTGTTCCCTCTCCAAACTCTCCTTGTCAAATTGCCCATTAAGTGACCGTGCTGCTTTTCCTGTACCCTCCGCCACCGTTTTAGTCACCTTCCATGGCGAAGCCCGCATCCATTCCCCGAATTTCAACTCGCCCTCTTCATAAGGGCCATCCTCGCACTCCTTTTCTCCATGGCCAAAAATCCCACATCCGTAACAAAAAGTGGCCTGGAATCTCTCATATTTTACCTCAAAACTGTCAACACGGCCATTGGGCATCTTCACAACCACTTTCGACTTCAAAGCTTTACGTACATCATGAATGATCCTTAGTCTCACAGCCCTTTCGATCTCCGGATTAGGTACTATCTCTGCTCTAATAAAAGTTCCCAACTGCCCTCCCAAGTACCGTAGGTTTGAGTCACTAGATCGACCACGAACTGGTAAATCGTAAATACGTGCCCACATAGGAACAAGAAATAAGGGAGTATCAGCCAACTTCTCGGTCTCACACGGCTCATTAAAACACCAAATCGATTTATCAAAGTGCCACGGTTGGCCTTCGAGAACTCTATTTTTATCCTTCTCATCAGAAAAACGGAAAACAAAAACTTTAGATTTAGCGTCAACAATGTTACCTATAATCTTTCCATTAGGGTTCCAAAGTTTCGTCATCACATCGATAGCCGCTCGAACGTTAGTCGCTTTGGATCCCCATAATTTACCCACAAGCATTAGTGCTGAACGTTGCTTCTCCTGTTCGTCGTCCCCCACATCCCATACGAATCCACCATTACCCTCTACCATTGCCCCCTCCACCTGCTGCTTGCCCTCAAGTCGAACCCTATTACTCGACTCCGCCATTAGGGCACTTCAGAAAAAAGAAAAGAAAGAAAAGAGAGAAGAAACCCTACAAGAGAGTCCAACCCTACCAGACAGGAGAAAAGAATCCTAAAAGAAAAGGAGTGACGAAGACGAGCAAAGACAAAATCTCCACAGGAGAAACCCTAGGAGCACACTAGTGTTACTCCCTTCTATTCTTAATACACAAAGGCTTCGTTTGACTATATTATTATTCTAGATGTTTATTAATTTGATTACACGCATGACTAATGTAATTGAAATACTATTTCCACTATTGTATTCATTTAAGTTTAAAAGTTACACGGTAATTATCAGCTAGCAATGATATTTAAATGTCATATATACTCACTTTGTTTCAACGGTTATTTTAATTAATATTACTTACATAATTTTTTACTAAACTTTTGCCATGGTGGTATGGAAACAAGGTCCCCGTATTTTCGACATAGGGATCAAGGTTGTTTTATGTTGACTCGTGGACACTTAGATCAACTAATAAAGAGTTTTTCTAGCTTAATCAGATATTGAGTTCAAAATGTGATAATGCAGACATGCAGAGTTGTTAAAACTAATATAAGCGCGAGTTTACTATTTTTATACTCCTACTAGTATTGGTGCCCGGCTTCGCCCGGCCTACCTCTACTTACCATTAATTTTTTTTTCATTAAATAAAATTACTTAAAGTTGCATAACCCATAAATTTATCATTAATATATTTTTTTATAACATATCCTAAAATTACGATGAAATAAATTTTGAGACAAATTTACTACTCCCGCTATTAATATTTTACTCTTATTAATGAAACAATAGTAATAACATTTCACTACTTGCCCGTAATCATTGTTACTTTCACTACTCCCGTCGTAATTATTGTTACTGTCACTACTGCCGCATTAATATTGATAATTTCACTACTCCCGCCGTAATTATTGTTACTTTCACTATTGTCGCCTGCATTAATATTGATTATTTCACTACTCCCATTGTTGTTTCTACCACTCTCACTAATCTCGTTGATAATATTGTTACTTTTACCATTCAAATGAGTGATTACTATCATATAACTATATCCAATGTTACTACAATTCTTTCATTTACTGACGAAATTACTTTTACTACTTAGGCATGTAATTTTAAGTG
Organism: Silene latifolia; assembly: GCF_048544455.1. Lineage (NCBI taxonomy): Eukaryota > Viridiplantae > Streptophyta > Magnoliopsida > Caryophyllales > Caryophyllaceae > Silene > Silene latifolia. The sequence goes on from NC_133528.1 coordinate 13,939,759, forward strand.
GATTATATATTTATATAAATATATTACATATATGCATTAAATCAAATCGAAATAATTATGCAATATTATATATTATGGAATCTAACTTGAATCATTTATAATCTACTTATTATATTTTTGTATGTTAGATAATTAATATCTCTATACATCTAATAAACTATAAAGTTTAATAAGATTAAATAGATTTTAAATTTAATATATAATTTTATGACGATAATAATTAATACTATAAGTGTGCATGTTTATACTAATTAATTACTTTATTTTAAGAAAATTGACCATCTTCTAGTCTTCTATAAATATTTACGAAAATTACCAGGCATCTTCTTTCTTTTAGTCTCCTTGAAATTGACCATCTTAGTTAATTATTTTATTTTAAGGAAATTGACCATCTTAATTAATTATTTTATTTTAAGGAAATTGACCATGTTTAGGAAAATTACCAAGCTTCTATATAATTTAACTTTAACCCAAACTATATAATATTTGCATTGAGATCCATTAATCGGGTCCATCACATGGTGCTATTGATTTAAAACTATATAGCATAATTAATTTGTATAACTTTTTTTAAATTACATTAAAGTCCCTTGGTTTCTGGATTTAATAATATATACTAGTATTGGTGCCCGGCTTCACCCGGGCTACCTCTACTTACCATTAATTTTTTTTTTTGATTAAATAAAATTACTTAAAGTTGCATAACCCTTAAATTTATCACTAATATATTTTTCAATGACATATTCTAAAATTACGATGAAATAAATTTTGAGACAAATTCACTATTGCCGCTATTAATATTTTACTCTTATTAATGAAACAATAGTAATAACATTTCACTACTTGCCCGTAATCATTGTTACTTTCACTACTCCCGTCGTAATTATTGTTACTGTTACTACTGCCGCATTAATATCGATAATTTCACTACTTCTGCCGTAATTATTGTTACTTTCACTATTGCCGCATTAATATTGATTATTTCAATACTCCCGTTGTTGTTTCTACCACTTTCACTAATCTCACTGATAATATTGTTACTTTTACTACTCAAATGAGTGATTCCTATCATATAACTATATCCAATGTTACTACAATTCTTTTCTTTACTGACAAAATTACTTTTACTACTTATGACATGCAATTTTAAGAGAATTATATATTTATATAAATATATTAAATATATGCATTAATTCAAATCGAAAGAATTATGCAATAATATATATTATGGAATCTAACTTGAATTATTTATAACCTACTTATTATATTTTTGTATGTTAAATAATTTTGTTTGTTCTAAGTTAAATAAATGTTAATTAAATTAGTAATTGAGGATATTAGGTTTTATTAAAATTAGGGTATGGGTGGTAAGGTGGTGGCAGGGTAGGGAGGGCCGACGGTGCGTGGGGAGGGTGTGGTAGGGGCGGTGGTGAGCACGGGAGGAGGTGGCAGGGCATGGTAGAAGTGTGTCATAGGCGGGTCTGGGTTGGCATCTAAGTCAAGTCGTGGCGGCGTGTCGGGTGGCAGGTGCTGGGGTCTGGGTGTGGTGAGGAATGGGTCTGGATGGGTGGCGAGTTGGGCCTGGCCGGTGGTGGTCAGGGGAGGGGAGGTAAGGGTAGGAGGCAGTAAGGCGGTGGGTGGTCATTTGGTGGTGGTTGAGAGTAAAATCGTAAGAGAGAAGGTTGAAATGAGAGGGGTATAATGGTCATTCATGTCCATGATTGAGTAAATCATGTCCATGAATGAGCATAACCCTAAAAATATACCCGTGCAACTTTGCACGGGTTTTAAACCAGTTCATTATATTTCTTAATTAATGTTTTATACGCACTTTCCTAACAAGCTTGTTAGTCCCTTTTTCTAGGTGCGTCTTAGAAATGGGTCACCATTACCAACCATGCACCCGCTTTGGAGACATCATGCTGATAAGAGTAGAGTTCCCGAGTTCAAGCAAATTGAGTAAAAAATAATATCTTTTCAATATCAAGGACCACAATTTGGAGAAGCTTCTCCAGCAAAAACCATATCATCTTCCACATATTGAATTTTAGTGGAAACTGTTTAGAACTCGTACTCGTATTTTTAAGTGGAAACTGTTTAGCTATTTGTTTATGACTCTTGTCTTCAACAAGTTTTACATTATCAATTACATTACATGATTACGTTTCATAAATCCGTCTTATACTCATGTCTTATATTGTATTCTAGTTTTCGGTATATTGTACTCTAGTTTTGCAACAGACTCTTATCTTCAACAAGTGAAAACCATATGATTACATTTCATAAATTACATTAACCAAAATCAATGTTTAGTAAAACAAACAAGAACACTAACGTACAAACAACTTGATTACAAACAAGAACACTAAAGTACGTACAAATATTGTTTTCGACATTTGACATCAACATCACTCCACCAAGTAACAGAGAAATTGTCTAGTGCTGGTAGTTATAGTGACATTCTCCGTAAATTTGGTGATTACATCAGCTACAGCTCCGTATTACAGAGGTGCTGATACAGTAATTCAGGAACTTCTGCATCCTTTCATTCTCACAAAACCGCACAAAATGTTACCTAACCTAATGTGAATATTTTACGGTTATGTTAATTACCGTTTACGATTATGTCAATACAGCAAGACAAACAGTAGACAAATAAAGACTTGTTCCTCGGACGTATATCCCCGTCGCTTAGATTCACTAAAGAACGATCTGTTACAGCGTTCTAAAGACTTGTTGCAGCGCGTTCTAAATACAACAGCCTGGGTTGGATATCTAGCTTACAAAAAATCGATTCAGCGAGATTCAGCGTTGTAAAGACTTGTTCCTCGGATGCATATCCCAAATTTCCTGCAAAACCAACCAAATAATGCTCTAATTACACTCAAACCCACTTCATACACAAGAACACTAAAGTACCCACATAATCAAAACCAATCAAAAACATGATTTTAACACAGAAAGGCGGGGAGGGGGTTGTCGACTCGGGGATGGTCGGCTGCGGGGAGGGCTGTCGAATCGGGATGGTCGGCTTCGGGGAGGGCTGTCGAATCGGGATGGTCGGCTTCGGGGACAGTTCTGTCGGCACGAGGACATGGGTGTGAAGGGATGGTCGTCGCGTGGATATGGGTGTGGTGGGGTGGTCGGCGGCTAAGGGACAGACGGCGAGGGAGGATGCAGGTAGAGGGAGGAGGGTGCCAGTGAAAAATATTTGGGGTTCTTTAATTTCTCTTGTTTATCACTTGATGAAGGGGATAAATGAGAAGGGTAGTCTTGGAATAAGGCGGAATTAAGTGCGGGATTGATTAAAATGATGTGTGGGCTTTAGAGGAGATGAATAGTTTCTTCATGAAACATTACTACAATCACTTAAAATATCCATATACTATGATGTGCTTGGTTAAGAAAATAATTCATTACTGAATTTATGTGCTAGCATAAATAAAAGATAAATGTCCAAATAATCTCATCAACTTCTATGTATAGTTTTTTTGGGATGTGCTAAATCCCGCGCAAATTACAGACTTTTTCCGACTTTATCCCTCTTATTTTTACTTACAAACAAACAAAATAAGAGAGTGAAAAAGAAATTAAACCTCAAACAAAACATCGACACACCATCACCCTACCACCCCCTCCCTAGCTCCGACCATCCCTGCCCCAACCTACCCATGACCCACGCCAATCTCTACAGCTACCGCCATACACCTCTAGCCGCCGCACCACCTTCATTCCCCCAAATCTTCTGCCCAAATCACCGAAACCACCGCTACAGCCACCACGCTCTCCCCTTATAGCCACTACCCTCCACTACAAACGCTTCCATTGACTCCCTCCCCTACAGCAACCGTCGTTGATGATGCCCCATCACCCACAACCACCATAGCCACCCTTTTAAACAGCACAAACCCTAATTGAATTATGGTGTTTAATATGAACTAACCCCAATAAAATTAATTTAATAACAAAACACAAATGCAAGAAACAATCAGAAACAATCAACTAATTCATAAAAAACCTCAAAATTGAGTGTATAACATTTGCCAATTAACAATCCAAATTTTAAAAGTTTAAGATGTAGGATTAAATATATAAAATCATTATGTGAGTGATTGCGAAATAAAGAACCCTAAGGGAACTCGTTAGGGGTGTGGAGGGGTGGTTAGTGCGGGGATGGGAGTGTGGAGTGGCGGTCAACGACGCTTAAATGGTGGCTTGGGAGGGTGTAATAACCGCCATGTTAGGGACCCGTTGACTAGTCGTTGACTGACCTTAGATATATGGTAGACTCTTAAGAACCTTTCATACACACGGACTTAGTACTTTGTGACCTTTAAAAGTGGGGAACTCGATCTAGCATAGGCTACTCGATCGAGTAGTCTAGTAACCCGATCGAGTAGAGGCCATTCGATCGAGTAAGTCCCTGTAGATAATCCAGTATCTGTTGAGTCTCCAACAAACACCCGATGATTATCGAACTACAACATGCTTAGGAATCACAGCGTTTGATCGACAGTTTGTGTACAACTATACATCGGAAAACTTAAAATGATTTCGAAAATAAAACATTTTAAAACTTTTCAAAATTACCTGGAGTGTTTAATGCATGACGACGGGGTCGCAATGACACTAACTAGAGTCAAAACCGACACCGGACCAAAAATCGACTCAAAATTCAAATCCCGACTCCAACAACGAGTCAACCCGAAACAAACACAAAAAACAAATCATTCAAATGCTTCCATGTTAATATTTCCTGAAATCATACATGGTCAAGTACAAATCAAGTTCTTCCAAATCCTAGGATAGAACAAATCATGATTTCCTCGTGTGATAGTGACAAGCCACTTCGAAGACGTGCGACATGGCTCGCACCTCTTTGAGCAGCCCATGCGGCCACATCGCTCAAAACACACACAACCACCCATTTTCCTATAAATACCTCTCAAATGCCGCCATTTGAGAGTGACGCGAGTGTCCGCCCCCTCATCTCTCCCTTAAAATTATAGACTCGACTTCTCAAGTCACAATCCGACACGTGTTTACGACCTACCGATCGTAAACACAAGCCTTACACATTGTTTGGTATCGTCATCGTGCATTAAATCACTTGTCCGACCATTTCGACCTCTACACCATCACTAAACTTAACAAAACACTCTTTTACTTACTAAAACGGTTTTTAAACTGAGTTTTCCGGCCAAACAAGTTGATACACTTTCGTCGGTTTCTCGCCACAAGCCTAGCATGTAAGTATGAGAGTGTAAAAATCTTCTTTTATCATGTTTTCATATGTTTCATGACTATAACATGCTAACTCGTGCATAACATGGTCCAAAACATGGGAAGAATGAGCCAAAACCGGATTTTTGGTTGAGGCAGAGGCTACTTACGTAGCACACAGGCTCGCGCCTAAAGCAGCCTGCCCAATTTAAGTCCAAATCCTGTTTGGTCTCTTCATCTCCTTCATTTTTATTTCACATTTGTAATCGGTTTTTTTACCTTTAAAGTATTTTTCAAACCATTTTTTATGACAAGTTTTTAACCATAAAACATTTTTCACCCTTGGTTCCTAATACCCTGACGGTTTAATCCGTGTTTCGGTGATAATATTTGGTTAATTAGATTATAAAGGGTGTTTTAAAGCCTTTTATTTCATTTCTTTACATTTTGAAGGGTATTTTAAAGCCTTTCTCATTTCTTTACATCTTCAAAACAAATGTATTAGTCACTAACACAAAGTCATCCTTGGTTCTACATACCATGTCGGATTTTAACCCGAGTACGGTGACGAATGTTGACTAATTACAAACAAATGAACTTAAACAATTAGGTCATAATCATTTTCAAAACTATTCATGACAAGCTTGCAAAATTGAACCCAACATCGAATATTGTCAAAACAATGACGATTATTCAAGTCCTGATCTTCAAATCAACACAAAAGCGGTCTAAACGATCTTTTCAAACCAAGACGGGTTCAAACACCCAATTTCCAAAAAGTTTTACAAACTTTTTCAATGGTCAGAAGATGTCTTCCATCGTCTGCTGACCCACGCCTAAACAGGCCACTCATTTTTCTATTTTCAAACCAGGGGAGCCCCTTTTCCACCGCCACCAGGCTCGCGCCTCTTCTGGCTGCCTGATGCAGGGTCTATTTCCCTTCCAGCATTCGTCTAGGACAATCCCGACTTCGGTTAACCCGAATACAGGACGGATCAGATGACGAATCGGCTCATTTTATCCTACATTTTCAAAATATCTTACCAAGACAAATGGATCACGTTATGCATCATAAACCTCGGTAAATAGATGTTTAATTTCCGTCTTTCATGCAAATCAACATTAAATCCAACTCGACATCTTATACTTGATACTTGGATTAAACAAACCGATATAGAAAGCTCACATGTTAGGTTCAAACTAGTGGATGCGCATTCATGCATTTACTCGTTTTATCAACTTTTGCATTTAATCAACCAAGATCGATCAGTAGAGGCCGCTACCGTGGGCGGAATTGGGTGTCTGATTAAAGGGCTTCCGAATACGTATCTTCACCTCTTACTCAGAAACTTTGGATAGTGGACGACCTTATCCAAGGCGTACGAGAGTCATTCTAAAGATATGATGCTAAAGAGGGACAATTCCTTATCTTCAGTACCTATGTCAAACCCTGCTTTATTCTTCGTTTGACCGAGGTATAAAGTTGATTCGAACGGGTTCCAAGCATCCCACAAATGCTTGTTGGCGACTCCGAACATCTCTTGCATCATTTCAAGACCCTTGCCGAGACGAAACCGACAGATCTAAAACGATCCGGTCGAAAGCATTCTTACGCCGCCGAGCGTGGCTTTCAAAAAGACCGCTATACGTCCACGGATTGGCCCGGCGTGTAGGTGGCTGTGTCCATAGTCCAATACTCGATCGAGTATGGCGGTTTCAGTGATAAGTCATGAATCGAGAAGTCGTAAACCCCAAATCAGTTTTTCATTTCTTCTTCCTAAACCTAATCGATGACACTTATTCTCCTTCACCATCTTTCAACTCTTGATATCCCTTTACACTCGGAGACACCATGGGGATGGAGGTTGAGTCGGGTAGCAGTCTTGTCACCGGAATGCCGAGCCTAGGTAATTCATCATCATCATACTTAGGTTTTCTTGTGGTTATGTTTGTTAGTAATAGGTTTTCCCTACTGGTTGTGATAGGTATTGATGGAGGTTGTCTTGTTGTCATGTGGATGTATGGGGTGTCGCTGCTAGTTGCTAGAGGTAAGTTTTCCTACTCAGTACTGTGGATTGATTGTCATGTGTGGTTATAGTATTGTTGATTGTGTGATAGAGATGTTGTGTTTGTGTACGGGGTGCATCCCTGGCTAAATGGAGTCATCATCGGGAATGTCTTCACGCCCTTGATTCACCCCTTGTGATTCCTGTCACAAGGAGGATGTGCACATTAGTGGACATGAGTTATTCGCTCGACAGAGATGAGCGGGGTTTAGGTGAAAAAGGTTGCGGTCTCCCACTGGCGGTGTAGAACATCTGTTGCGATGGATATTCTGACAGGACTTTACCTTCGGGTTTGTCAGATGATTGATGGATGATTTGAGTTGGAGATGGATGTGTGTATGTTATGTCTTGTGTTGTTTGTTGTTCTTCTGCCGTGATCCATTATGGTGAGCACTCAGTCTTAGCGGGTGTTGATATGTGAAGCTTAGTTGGGTGCGTTGGAGGGACGAGTCTTTCACCGAGTCCTGGCATGAAGTAGTACCATCATAGTTGATAGTTGTTTGTCATCAGTTGTATCTTTTTGTTTTGTTAAGTTAAACTTGTAATAAACTTAAATTGTTATTTCATTAACGTTATGATATTTACTATTGCTCGGGCAAGCGAGATGGTAATGCCCGTATCTGCTAGGGAAGGACTTGTTATTGCTCCTTGGTAGATGGGGGTGTTACAAAGTGGTATCAGAGCGATGATTTTGGAACCTGTAATCAACAAACATAATGAACGTAGTGAGTGTAATTAAATGAACCTGGTGTATGTGTGTTGGGAGCCCTTTAAATTGCTTGATTTTGGATGAGAAGGCGCCCTCATTCCGAAATATCGGTCCCAATATGCTTAAGCCAGCCACTTCGAATGGGGATATCGAGTCAATAATTGTGTGTACATGTGTGTGTAATATACAATATGTATATATATGTTTAGATATGATATCTTGTGTGTGAAGGATGGCATATGTATGATGTATGATTGTTCTCGTAATTGTGTGGGAGTATATGGATGCAAAAGTAGGATGTAATGAAAGTGATAAAGTTATTTGGTGACATGTAGGTGCCAACTGGTTTACAGGTTAAAATGGTTGATAAAATTGTATGAGCCTGTTGTGTGGTATAATTTGATATACATATGTATGAGTAGAATATCGTTATGAGTAGATATATGAATTAAAGTACGTAATGGCAGAATCGAATCATATGTTGTTTGAAATGTGGTAGAATAGAAATTGTAATGATTAATTACGGTAATTGTGTTATATGCAAGGTAATGTTAATCGATAGGAGTAGTTTAGAAATAATTAGTAACGAGTTCTAAGTACATATTAGACTCCGAACGATTTGTTGTTTTGCAGGAACGACCAAAAATTTTGTAATATTTCGTTGAGTATTTTAACTTACTCGACCGAGTACGAGGGACTACTCGATTGAGTACGAGGGTCACTCGATCGAGTTTGATAGAAAAAAGAATCAATGTTAATTCTGCCAATGTCAAAACTCGACCGAGCAACCTCAACTCGATCGAGTAAAGGCTACTCGATCAAGTACCTCAGATACTCGATCGAGTATCGCCGCTACAGTAACACGGGTTCTTCAAATTTTCGAGCATATATGTTTTATTCTTCTCACTCTTTTACTTCTAATTCATCTTTCTAACCCTAAATCCTCTCATAAACCTTATTCCTTTACAAAACTTTGGTGGTTTTGTGCTTGATTTCTTCCGTATCTTTCTCACTTCATCCACCTAATCCGTTTGCAAACTAATTCAAGGTAAATTCCTACCCCTTTCTTTGATTTTTAAAGTAATTTGAAGTATGTATTGGTGTTGGATTTTCGGAAATTTCGGTTTTATACCCAAATCTTGTATTGTAATTGTTGTATTTTGATAGAAACCACCTTGAATCATTGTTATTGAAGTTAGGAATTGCAAATTTAAACATGATTTGTGACCATGTTCAACTCGAATTTTTCTAGGGGTTGCCCAAATTTTTGATTTTTGTTCATCAAATTCATCTTAAAGTGTTGAAAAATGGTAAATGATGTAAGTAGTATCATATTTGGTGCTTGATTTTGGTTAATTTCATCAAAAATTTCGTCTTAAAACTCCGTCTTAAAAGTGCACAAAACTGAAATTTTGTCCCAATTTCACTACAATAATCGACTTATTAAGCCTGTTTTTGGTGGAAATTATGTCTGGTTACTTCTATAACTTGTTTAAACTTCATATTTTTGAACTTTTAAACCATCTTTTATGAATTGTGAAGGGTAGGAGGAATTGGTAAAATCTTGTTTTGTCTCCAATTTTTCATGTTTTAGCAAGGAAATCTGTGTTAAACATCATCTTCGTCGTATATAAAGCATTTGAAAGTTCTACTTTGAATTTGTAAAACCCAATGTGTGGCTAAACTATGTTGAAACAGATGCCAAGAACTACGGCTGCGACCCGACAAAGCAAGAGGACACGCGTCGTTGAGGTAGAGGCGGGGGGGAAGCAAGTCAAGGACCCGTTGTTCCACCGGTACCAAGATATCCTACGGTAATCTTTGTTGACTTTAAGCATAGAGATGCTTTTGTGGACTTGTTAAGTCGCACCTTGAGACCTACAAGGTGCATAGATACGAGTGTGTTGGAGGAGATAAAAAAAGAAGTAGATGTCCGACATATCTTTGAGGTGTTGGGCTTGGAGGTGTTGTACCACTTGAGGAAGCACTCATATGCCTTTTTGACCCTAGAGTTCATTAGTTATTTTACTTATGATGTGGTTGAGAATATGGTGGGTTTTTGGCTGATGAACACTAGCTTCTATCTTACTCTTGACCATTTTGCCGATCGCCTGAGGCTTACACGGGCCAAGAAGGGATATCTTAATGATGTCCCGACTGAGTTTGGAGCCAGTGGCTACCTGCCCTTATTCACCGGTAGACATGTCCCTACTTCCAGTAACATGTTGATCAATGACATTCAGCATGTGACTTTGAAGATCTTTCTCCGGGCCTTGACCTGGCTGCTATACGGAAGGAAGAATGTGAGTAAGCTTAACTCACATGAGGTGATGTTGTTAGTCGCTTACCTGAACCCCACCCGACAGGAGCGCTTAGCTTACAATGCCTCGGCCATAGTATGTGCCAGTTTTGCCTTGATGGCCAAGTCTTCGACCCGTTATCTTAGTTGTGGCGCTATCGCCACTCATCTTGCTGAGAAGTTGGCCAGTTTTGAGGCTTCTTCGGCTCTCAAACCTTTGACCCCGGTTGTCCCGACCTTGGACAAGAACTACTTCATTTCTCATAAGTGGTTAAGATTTTTGGGTGATGGTGGTTTAGCCTGGAGGGTGAGAGGTAGAAGTTGGATGAGAGTGCCCGACAGGGACCATCTTCCAGTGACCGAGTCGTTGGCTGAGTCTGACCTTCCCGACCAAACCTACCTAATCATGGACGACCTTCTTAAGGAGATGCCTGAGCCGGTTGGGGGAGAACGCGCTAGGAGGGAAGACAAGGTGCCCAGGGAGGGGAGAGGACCCTAGAGAGTGAGAGAGGTGGTTGGGGAGTCTCAGTTTGTGCAGCCTGGACCACCCCAGTACTAGTACCCCAGCTACCCTTATTTCTTCAGCCCTCAGATGTAGGTGAGCGAGCTTACAAAGAGAGTCTCAAATGCCTTGGTGCTTCGGAACCTTCATGAGATGACCTATGTTCAGGGCGTGGGGACCATCTTGGCCCAACCGGTTTGGTGGCACGGCGTGGGAGATGATAGTGGTGTCTTTCACTTCTATGGAGTGGGTCCGATAACATGGGTGCCCCTACGAGCTACCCCTATGGATGCCTTGCACCATGGCGGGTGGGAGGAGACCCTGGAACGGGAGCTACTATCGGAGGAGGCACGTTGGGAGGTGGCACTTCCGGAGTAGGAAGAGATGATGATATGGAGGAGGATCGAGGCAGTGACCTCGAGTGATTTTCTTGTTTATGGTTGTTTTAGCGGACTTACGTTAGTTTGTTACATTTGTTTGTTGGTACTTGGATTTCTACTCGGGTTGTATTTGGGCCATAAGGCCGTATTTTGTGTTGTATTTTCTAAACTTGTTAAGTAGGTACGTGATTTCGGGGATGAAATCCCCGGAGATTGGTATACTTTTCCTTGTTTAATATCTCATTTGGGAACATTCTGACCTGCAGTTACTCGAACGAGTGCCCTTAACTCGATCGAGTACCTGCGTATGACGTCTTAAGGAGCATTATGATCTATACATATTCGATCGAGTATGCTTAATTCGATCGAGTAGCCTGACCTGAACTCGATCGAGTAACCCTAACTTTATCGAGTGCCTCTGCTTGTGTTTATAAACCGCTTTCTCGTGTTACTTGACATTATGGGAAGACTTTGTTGATATTATATATCGTTCTCATGGTTGTTGGTAACATTCTTATGCTTTATATTTAAATACATATGGTATCAAGACGGTATGCAATAGTTTTCATTCTATGTGGTTACTTATTTTCTTTAAGTACCGTTCTAAACGGTTGTTAAGTTTATATAATGGTTGGTAATAATTTTGAGATAGTTATGTTGGATAATCATGTTTTCATACTGTCACATGGACAAATTACCTTAATTTTCACATATGTCGGGTGATATTACTGCTCATAATTGAATCACTTTGTGTTATTTATTTTCATTTGATGTGCCCACAAGAATGTATGTTAATCTCCTAATGTCAAAGGGTTAGATTATGATTTGGTTTCATCATGTTTTAGTTCATATCGTAATATCAAGAATAAGTAATGGTCTCTGTTTTATCGTAAAGTAATTCATCTTAAAGGTGAACTTCAGGGACGAAGTTCCTTTTAAGAGGGGAAGAGTAATGTCGCGTGTGAAAAATGCTAAAAATATCGTCTTTTATGTACTTTATTGAGAATTTATTTGTTATTTCTGTTGCATAATTTAATTGTTGTTCAAGTAATTTAATCATTTGTTAAGTAATGTAATTGTTGTGTAAATGATTGAAATGATTATAGAATAATGTAGTAGGTAATTTATGCATTGGATGTTTAATGGCTTAATTGTTGGTCGAGTAAGTAAGTTGTTTGCGTCGAATGTGTATGGTGTGTATGGTGTATGACGTCGTATGGTGTAGGTTTGTTCGGTAAAAAGGGACTGATAGTTGTGGTGGTAAACCTTTGCAATAGTTAACTTGTGGATGATGAATCGGAAGGGAGTTGTGTTTGATGGTCATATTCGTGAAACTAGATGATGATGATTAATCGGCATGGGAAGTTGGGTGGTATATTTGGGTATGACTATAACAGTTCTTGTCGGGTTAAGTTGTGATAATTGTCTTGGCTTAGCATACACCTTTGCTTGCGGGAGACGATGAGTTGAACTTCGGGGATAAAGTTCTTTTTAAGGGGGGAAGACTGTAATACCCGCCCCGTTAGAGACCCGTTGATTAGTCGTTGTCTGACCTTAGACATATGGTAGATCCTTGAGAACATTTCATACAAACGGACTTAGTACTTGGTGACCTTTAGAAGTGGGAAACTCGATCTAGCATAGGCTACTCAATCGAATAGTCTAGTAACTCGATCGAGTAGAGGCCACTCGATCGAGTAAGTCCCATACTCGATCGAGTATGGCGGTTTTAGCGATAAGTTATAAATCGAGAAGTCGTAAACCCCAAATCAGTTTTTCATTTCTTCTTCCTAAACCTAATCGACGACACTTCTTATCCTTCACCATCTTTCAACCCTTGAGATCCCTTTACACTCGGAGACACCATGGGAACAGAGGTTGAGTCGGGTAGCAGTCTTGTCGCCGGAATACCGAGCCTATGTAAGTCATCATCATCATACTTAGGTTTTCTTGTGGTTATGTTTGTTAGTAATAGGTTTTTCCTTACAAGTTTTGATAGGTGTTGATGGAGGTTGTCTTGTCGTCATGTGGATGTATGCGGTGTCGCTGCTAGTTGCTAGAGGTAGGTTTTCCTACTCACTACTATGGATTGATTGTCATGTGTGTTTATAGTATTGTTGATTGTGTGATAGAGATGTTGTGTTTGTGTACGGGGTGCGTCTCTGGCTGAGTGGAGTCTTTATCGGGAATGGCTTCCTTCCCTTGATTTGCCCCTCGTGGTTCCCGTCACAAGGAGAATGTTCACATTAATGGATATGGGTTATTGGCTCAATGGAGATGAATGGGGCTTAGGTGGGAAAGACTGCGGCCCCCTACTGTCGGTATGGAATATCTGTTGCGATGGATATTCTGGCAGTACTTTACCTTCGGGTTTGTCAGATGATTGATGGATGATTGGAGTTGGAGATGGATGTGTATGTTGTGTCTTGTGTTGTTTGTTGTTCTTCAGTTACTGACCTTGTGTGGTGTTGTTTGTCTTTCTTCTTGTTATGTGTCTGCTGTGATCCATTATGGTGAGCAGTCAGTCTTAGCAGGTGTTGATATGTGAAGCTTAGCTGGGTGCGTTGGAGGGACGAGTTTTTCACCAAGTCCTGGCATGGAGTAGTACCACCTTAGTTGATTGTTGTTTGTCATCAGTTGTATCTTTTCGTTTTGTTGCATTAATTTTGTAATAAACTTAAATTGTTCTTTCATTGACGTTATGATATTTACTATTCCTCGGGCAACCGAGGTGGTAATGCCCGTATCTGTTAGAGAAGGTCTTGTTAAGGCTTCTTGGTAGATGGGGGTGTTACAGAGGGCGTTGGGTGTTTGGAGTTTTCAATCTCTTTGTTTCTATCTTTGTTTTTCTTTTGGTTTGTGAGAAATGAGAGGGGTATACTTGGAATAACAGGAGAAAATGCGTGGGATTGAGTAAATTAGTGCGCAGGATTTAGCAATTACGATTTTTTATTAGAGGAGATGAAGAGTTACTTAAATTATTCCTCTGTATCTCTTATAAAAACTCACATTTACCTAATCATGATTTTAGTTCCGGATCTTCAACATATGGTGCGGCTATTTTATGCTAAACTCGTAATATAGTTTATACTTTTTGTTATTTTGATTTTGATTTTATGATGCGTTTATTTCCCGCTAATCTCATATAGTTTATACTTTTTTTGCTTTTGACTTTTACGATAGTTTCTATGTATTTCATTGATAGTTGACTTCTAAATGACATTGGGTACTTGAGCTCCTGTTTGACTTATTCGAGATTAATATTTGTACGGAATTGTTACTGAAATATTTCATTTGATTAACTTATGTATTTTCGTGTTGAATTTCAAAAGCATGTTAGCATGGAGTTATCAAGAAGATTAAGAATTTATCTTGTAATATGGTGGTTATAGAGAAGACTTCGTTTTATTGCACGATAATAGACAGTTGCATGGGTGTTTATTTCCCACTGTTTCTTCTATTTGACAATTGACTGAGATGTTATAATTTTCTTAAGCTACTAAAAGTCGTTGATCAAAATTCCAAAATAAAATGAGGTGATGAAATTGTGGTACATCTATCTATAAATATTATAAAAAGACAATTAAAAACACCATATTTCACCATCCCCTTCCTTGCGATAGTCCGGGGCGGGGCGGTACTTGTGAATATTTAAATTCATTTTATCAAGCCACATCACCATCTATTATTTAATAAAAGGAAAAGGAAAAAAATAAATAAATCGATTGTATTAAACACACATTAGAGCACAACAAACTTTAAAATTTGGCCTTTTAAAGTAAACTAAATTAATTGTACCAAAAAAAAGGGTAAACTAAACTAAAAACAATAACTAAGTATCAAATGAAATACTAAATTTTATATTTTGTGGTTTTATTGTAAGAATAAGTAATACGACAAATAAAAATCACATCACACCACTCTAATTTGTGCGTTATTTATAATTGTTATCCCTTTTATTGATATATACCCTCAACTTAAATTAGTTGGATACATCAAAAAAAGATTGAAAAACGAGGTCTTTAACATATTTTTTTCATATATCTTCAAATATTTTAATAGCGTAGCAAAATCAATATTGTATGTCGTACTACATGGATAATATAGAATCTTTCATGTAAACTTTTCTAAAGTCACTTTATTCAATAATATAAATAAAATAAACAGAAGTAATAAAAAGAAAACAAAAAAACAAAAATAATTTATTGCGGTGAAAAGGTAAATGGAAAAAAAATAAACTAAAAAATTAAACCACATCAAGCATTACATAAAGGCTTTTTTATTTAAAAAAAACGCACACCCTACCACAAACCCGCCATGCGCCTCCTAACGACACTAACTTTTATGCGGAGTTTTCTACAACCACAACGAATGAAAGAAACCCTTAATAAAACAATAAATACTAAAATTAAGGAAAAATAAATACAGTTAGTTGATCGTAGTTTCTAATAAATGAATCAAAAACATATTATATTGTCAATTATATGAATCTATAATTAAAAAAAAAACGGTTTTTTCCTAGCACATTATGATGCTACCTCATCACCTTGAAAATTAATACACTAACCATTCCACATTATACATAAATTAACTAATTAAATTTCTTACAAAAATGTCATTATATCTGTTGGGAATTGTAACCCCAACATTATTATTGAATGACTTAAGACTAGTAACATATAAAGTTTTTATGTTAGATGTTATTAGAAGTAAATAATTAGGAGTTAGCTTTTGAATGAAATAAAGTCTCTTAATGTTACTAGATAAGTTAGGACTTAGGAACTTATATAAATAAGGGTCATAAGTCATGTTGGATTAAATAAGAGTGTATGCTTAATATCCCGAGTTAAGCATAGTTGGAAATCTTAGCTAGTAGCTAAGTGTTGGAGGATTGATTGTATTATTGTTAAGGTTGAAGAATAATAATACAAGGTTGGGTTGTGGTTAAGTCCATAACAAATATTGTGATCTTTGCATTTTTGTATTATTTGTACCAAAAACCCCAACAAGTGGTATCAGAGCTACGGCTCGATGGAGAAAAGTTTTGGTACAAAGTTTGAGATGGAGTTGTTCAATGGCAAGAACACTTTCTCGTTATGGCAAAGCATGATAAAGGATATTCTCATACAACACGGGTTGTATGCGACTCTTGAAGACAAAAGGCCCGATGATGTTCAAGTTCTCAAATGGGAGGACATGAAGTTGCGCGCGGTTAGTACTATCCGGTTAGCCCTTGCACCCGAAATCAAGTATAGTGTGTTAGAGGAGACAAATCCTAAGGAGTTGTGGACCAAGTTATGTAGCATTTATAAGATGGTAGATGACGGAGATTTGAGGGATCATCTGAATAAGTTCAATGGGTTGATCACCCAATTGGCGAGTTTGGATGAGACATTCAAAGAAGAAGACAAGGCAATAATGTTGTTGGCATCTCTTCCCAAAAAGTATAACACGGTTATCACTAGTTTACTTGTGGGGAAGACAACATTGGCCTTAGATGAGACCGTTGTAGTTTTGCTTGAGTCTGAAAAGTTGATGAAGCAAGGAAGTGGTGGCTCTTCAAGTGAGGGAGGAGCTTTTGTGGGTGAATATCGCGGCAAGGAGAAGGGTGGTTGGAAAAAGCACAATCCTAATATCAAGTGCTTCTACTGCGATGAGTTAGGCCATATAAAAACTGTATGTCCTAAGGCAAAAAAAGATTTGAAGGAGTTGAAAAAGACTCGTGCTAGTGGGGTTGCAGCTATGGCAGAAGTTGATGATGGTAAGCTCTTAATGGTTCATGGTGAAAAGGAACCTAGTGGGAGCTGGGTGCTAGATTCGGGAACTTCCTATCACATATGTAGAAGAAGAGAGTGGTTCTCTTCTTATGAAGAATGTGAAGGTAAGGTGGTTAGTTTGCCAAATGGTGAAAAAGCAAAGATTGAAGGGATGGGTGAGGTCAAAGTGAGACTTCATGATGGCCAAGTTAGAAGGTTTGGTGATGTTAGATATATACCAAACATTAGTAGAAATTTAATCTCAGTGGGTATATTAGATGGATTGGGTTGTACCATTCATGTTAGGAATGGTGTTTTGGAGGTCACTAAAAATGGTAAGGTGATTCTCAAAGGTAGAAAAGGGAAAACTAACTTATTCACATTTCATGGAAGATGTGTTGAAGATGGGTTAGTTCAAGGGGATGTACTCTCAAGTGAAGGGGAGGTGCTTCCAAGTAAAGGTTGGGTCGCTCCGCTTGATGATGGTCAAGTCCAAAGTAATGTTGGGCTTAAGGGGAGGTTTGTTGGGAATTGTAACCCCAGCATTATTATTGAATGACTTAAGACTAGTAACATATAGAGTTTTTATGTTAGATGTTATTAGAAGTAAATAATTAGGAGTTAGCTTTTGAATGGAATAAAGTCTCTTAATGTTACTAGATAAGTTAGGACTTATGAACTTATATAAATAAGGGTCATAAGTCATGTTGGATTAAATAAGAGTGTATGCTTAATATCCCGAGTTAAGCATAGTTGGAAATCTTAGCTAGTAGCTAAGTGTTGAGGATTGATTGTATTATTGTTAAGGTTGAAGAATAATAATACAAGGTTGGGTTGTGGTTAAGTCCATAACAAAATATTGTGAGTCTTTGCATTTTTATATTATTTGTTCCAAAAACCCCAACAATATTTACATTAAATTAATTGTGTACAATAAATATTTCATGAGTTAAAATTCAAAGAGCGATGTAAATTATACAAATCACATCCAAGTTTCATATTTTATAATTAAAATTGACATTTTAATTGAAATTTTCGTAATTAAGCGTGTTAATGAATCGATTAAGATTTATCGTAATTTTCTTACTAACTGATTTCATATGATGAAATTTTGGTTGAAAACGTTATATATTTTTTCTTTGCTAACTGTTAAACTTAATTTTTCAAAAATGCACCACTTAAATATTACAAATTCATTTATTTATTTAAAATTTATAGAAATAAGTGCAAAAAATTTCAAAAATATTAGATGCTAACAAAAGACAAAAAAAAAACCTAATTTAATACGGAGTACAAACTTTTTATTTTTCAAAATCATACTACTTAAAAATTACACATTTAGTTATTTATTTATTTAAATTTTATTCAAATAAGTACAAAAATTTGAAAATATTAGTTTCAAACACAAAAAAAAAAAATTAAATTAATACACACTTTTTATTTTCCTCTCATAACTTTGGTTGTCAATCTACCCTATTTATTTAACCTTTATTTATTTAATTTAATGGGATGACCTTTTTTGTGTTCGCTCAACATTATTATACTTTGTATTTATGTTACCATCTTTCTTCTTCTCTTGAATAAATTGTTGAAATAATGCGAGAATTAATTACAAAAATTTTCTTATATAAATACTATAATAATCCTAATTTTCTTTTTATTCAAAAAATTGGTAGGTAAAGTATACATAGAGAATTAAAAAAATATTTCACCTTTTATCTTTATTATGTTTTGAATTAATAGTTACAATCTTATTTAGTTATTATTTTTGTGTTTCTGTTGAAATTGAAAAATAATGTATGACAATGAACAGTGTACTATATAAATATATTATGTTAGTTAATGTAAATTTAGATTGTATTATTCTCAAATTTATATACTCCCTCCAATTTCATATGTTGTTCCTCTTTCCCTTTACGTCCAATTTCATTTTTGTTCTCTCTTTCCTTTTTTAGATAAGTTTGTGTGGTCAAAAGTCAACTACATGTGGGGTGATGTATATTGTATGGTCCAAATTGATTCCCTTAATTCTTGGGCCAAAAAGAAAATGAAACAACATATGAAATTGGAGAGAGTAAAATAGTATGAAAAATCTTATCTTTATTAATACAAAAACATTTACTGCATTCTCATGAAGCCACTTCATCTACACATTTCATAAGAAAAAAAATGAAAAACAAAATATAAAGAAAAGAAATTGGGTACAAATGTCAAAGCAACCCCACTTTCAACAAATACCCCCACGTAGGATCCGTACCAGTTAACAAGATTTTTCTTTTTTTTATATATAATTTTTTCATCAAATCATTAATTTCCTTTTTAAAATCTCATATTTCACCATAGTTTTGTGACGATAATTCTTAACATCAGTATCAACATCATCATAAAAAGCATCAGTCTTTAACATTGTTAATGGCTTCATATTTTTCAGTCAAAACATTACTATTACTCCATTGTTAATAGCTCCATTTTCAGTAAAAATAATTTGTAATCTGATTTGGACGTGTTTGGAGTTAATCAAAGGTGGTGACAGTCAATTGCTTTGGGGTACAATATTTGATTTTATGATTACAAACAATTGGTCTCCCTTGTGACGAGTTACCATTTGTGGCGGATATTTTGTGAGTTAAAATGGTAACAAAATGGGTTAGTGGAGAAAGGGGACGACATGAATAGTGTTGCAGAGAGAAAAAAAGTGGGTACTTTGTGAGGTAAAATGGTATCCGTCACTCAAGAGTGACGGTTATGTGCAGTCACAAACAAGAATTTGTGTTACAAATTTTACCTGTGGGCTTTCTTTATCAAATCCTATTTATTAAAAGAACAACCACAGTGCTGATGTGTCAGCCTGTGGTTGAAAGTCAACTATTCAAAGGCAATTTTTGTGTTCCCTTAATTTCAGGCCCACGTTTTTGGAGTGAATTAATTACAAACAATACAATTTGATTTGATGCTTCTATGAATTCTTCAATCTTTCAATTGCAAAAGTATTAATACAACAGCTTGAATTAGTATGACAGAAATACTGAAAATACAAATACAAATATTAAATCTACCAATTTAAATTTTTATAATAACTACAATTATTTAAACTCTTGAAACAAAATCTGCAAAAAAAAATGTGTTTGTAAATTGTAATTATATACAGTAATACTTATAATTATATAAAAAAAAATCACCATGCTGATAATTGGAGTTATTGAGAATTAACGCTACATAAAAAGATTATTTGTATGCTAATAAAACCAACGATTAATAATTAATAATAAATAACAGTTCATAAGATTAATCATTTTAACAAAAAAATAAATAAAGAAATATACTACTACTACTACGGAATAATAAGTAAATAATAATCCTAACACACCCTATGTGAATAATTTTTAGAGAATATCATATTCTTCTAAATCCAAGAACAACAATTAGCAATAATATTAATTATTACTGGATATTTTAATTAATAATTATAATTACTAATAACAAATCTAAAAAATTCATCTGGACATGTCAACAATTAAAACAGAATATAAACTTTTATTTTTAATAATGATATTTATTTTTGAAAATAAGAAATGATTATTCTTAAAAATTACTCCGTAAGACCGTAAAATTACCCCAAAAGACAAAAAATTGAGAAAAGTTCCTGTTTATGGACAATTAAACATAAAAATTGGAAAAAAAAAACAAAGTAAATAATTTCCAACAAGTAATTTGCCCATTTTTTAATCGACTTTACACCAAAAGAATAAAAGGAGATTATATTGTTACAAAATATAATTAACCACAATCAATAAAAACGATTAATATTATAAAAAGGTAAATAAAACCCGTATTTAAATGAGTATTCTTTTTAGATGTTTTATTGATCTTATATTCAATAGATCTACAAGTTTAACATCCAATGAACACGAAAACCTACTTAATACTCAATAAAACGAGTAATTTCTTATAAATTTAATGAAATATTCGAAAAAAATGACCCGGAAATTAGAAGGGTTTAATTGTTTCGAGTTAAAAACGAAAGAAATCGTCCAAAAAGTTGGTGTTTTTTTTGTGTAATAAAACAAATAATCAATTTCAAACGAAAATTAGCCCACAAATCACTTATCAACAAAGTTGAACTCTTTTAATTGAAGTAAAAATGCACAAAGTTGAAGAATGGAGATTAATAAAGTGATCATAAATACAACTTTAAGAAAACAATTAAAAAAACAAAGAGACTCGCACCATCAATTGGGTCTTGGTTTAATCGGAAAAACGAGATAGGGAATTCATAATAAATTTTCTGGTCATGAGAGGATGAAAGTGATGAGGGGATTATGAGTGATGAGGTGATGAAAGTGATGGCAGGAAGAGGATGCTGGCTGATGCACAGTTGAATTGTGAGCAGAGTGGTGAGAAGAGAGGGATGGTGTTCTAAATTAATAATAGGGTTAGGGTTTTAATTTGTTATGTTAAGTATTGGCCAATTTGACGGGTTTTAAAGTCTTTGTTGTGTTATTAGTGTGTTACCAATGGTAATTTTCTTTCGAGTAAGTCTTCTAGAGACGGTTTTTTAATAAGTTTATTGAGAAACTATTTTATAATTTTAAGAAAAAAAGTATTATAGATAATTAAATACGTACAATTTATGATTAAAGATAAAATGGGTACATATGGGTAGAGGTGGCAATTATTGACACGACCCAAAAACACGACACGAACCCAACACAAAATTTGTGGGTTAGGGTCAAGCTGTTGTGAACCACTTAAGTATAATTGGGTTGACACGGACACGACACGAAACTTAAATGGGTGGGGTTAGGGTTGAGCTCTTTTGACACGAACCCGACACGAATAACCCGCTTATTTAAAAGTGTTAATAATCCACCCAAACAACTTAAAAGTAAGTATTTTCATTCCTCAATTGTGGGATAATAGGCTTATAAAGCTTGGTTTATTTTAATAGTTTATTGGGTTAAACGGGTTAAGTGGGTTAAAAATGGCCCGCTAAAACATAAATGGGTTAAACATGACCTGCTAAAAGATAAATGGGTTAAACAAGTCGGGTTGGGTTATAGAAAAATTAAATGGGTTGGGTTAGGGTTGAGACAAATGACATGTTTATGTAATTGGGTCGGGTTAGAGTTGGGGTAGTGGTGACCCGTTTAAAGTTGACACGTACACGAACACGACATGACCTGATTTGTTTGCCAGGTCTACATATGGGTACATTTATTATGTAACACAAAGTCTTGCTATAGACGGATATATCCGTCTATAGCAAGAGACGGGTCAAATACCCTTAAAATGGTGACATTTTTTGGGCCCATCACGCAAGTTGTTTGTCTTATACGTAATGTGGTATGTTACTTGACCCGTCTTTAGTTATAGACGGATACTTGCCGTCTATAATGAGATTTTGTGATTATGTCACATTAACAGTAAAAAGATCACGGAAAACAAAAAAATGGGTACAAAAGACGGGTCTCTCCAAAGTTTTGATGTTTTCTTATTCACCTTAAACATATCATATTATACGTTTTGTAGTTATTATCTCCCTAATTTCATCAATCATTTTGTCTTAACTTTCATCCTTTTTTTTTTCATTATAAAAGCGGATTGTGCAATGGCACTCGACTGATAGTGACAGATTTGGGATCACGTGTGATTTGAGCAACAATTTTATCGGGTAGTCATAAGGGCGATAAAGTGCATATTACCCGTATTACACTTACTCCATCTAATTCCAGTAAGTTCCCGGTACAGTTTGACAGAAGACAATTCCCTATTGCGGTGCGTTTTGCAATGACAATAAATAAGAGCCAAGGACAGTCACTAGCACATGTTGGACTTTATCTTCCAAGGTCGGTGTTTACGCACGGTCAGCTCTATGTCGCTATTTCAAAAGTGACAAGCAAAAAAGGGATTGAAGGTTCTGATTTGTGATAATGATAAACGCGTGTCCAATAGAACAAACAACGTAGTGTATAAAGAAGTTTTTGAGAAGCTATAGTTCAATTAACTTATGATTGTACCACATAACAGCTTTTTGTTGTACTTATTTCTTTGCAATTTGTCTACTTTTGTTAACTCTTATAATTTTGAGATTTTTTTCTGTAATTCTAGAATTCCAAAATTAATACTATCATGAAAGAGCATCTCCTATTAACAACTCTACTTCTCAACCCTAAACGACAATCCCGTGCAATTTGCACGGGCATAAAACTAGTTTCCCAATCAAACGAAATTCAATTTTGCATGTGCTTGCAATTCCCATGTTTTATACGTATGTTAATAATTGTTATATTAATATCACAAATTATTTATCGAATTTTAAAGTGGTATAATTGAAACTTATGCTTTAAATGTATATAGAGTAAGTCCCTTATTATGGAAAGTGGTGATTGAAGATAGTTATTTTAATCGGGGTTTTTGAAGTAAAATTACTTAATTTTTTGCTGGAAGAAAAAGGCGTAAAAAGTAAAAACCGTATTTAAAAATCGGTTTTGAGTAACAGGTTTTCAAGGTCTTGAACATCCGAGTACCCGATTCTAATTTAGGCTGCATCTGGTTCGTGAAAATGGCAATTTTGTAAATCAGGCCCCCGAATTGAACTTAGTAGCCGACTTAGGTACCCCATACCCGGAGATCAAGCATGAGTGCATGACCGTACGTATATTCTTCATTGTTGGAAAAACTACGTAAACATTATTTATACATATACACAAGACAAACGTTAAGAAGAACGGATATGTGCAAACTGCAAAGGGTTACGTTAGTACACAACTTTATATCCTCTTATGATATATACTACAAGCTACCTCAGACCACTCTCTCCTATATTATCCTAACTTCAAGCATTTTTAAATAAAGCTCAGAATTCTCTATGTTCTTGATAGATCCATAAAACTTTATTGTTTCAAATTTTGTTTCACTTTTTCACATTCACTTCATTTCATTCGAATTTGAAATTAAACATATTTACTTCATTAGTTCAAACTCTTATCCATACTTGTATAATAATAAAATTCTACAACTATAATTATGATTTTTACCCTTGAATTACTTATTGAAATATTGAGTGAGTTGGTAGTGTTTAAATATCAATTTGTAAAATCTTAAGGTATGAAATTCGACTAAATGAAGCGGGTATGTGCTGACATTGAAAAACATACCCGTGCATTTTTACACGGGTTTAAAACTAGTGTGAAATTTTATTTGTCTATACAACCATATTTGTATAGTATACTATAAAAAAAAAGCATTAGTCTATGATGAAAATAAGTTTTACACATATCGAACACTCATCACTTAACATGGTTAATTTTGCACACAACTCTCACTATTAAAATATGTAATTCGAGGTTATAGTTATACGTTATTGCAGGTATTTATCCGTCTAACATCTTAATTCATATGAAATTGAATATCAATATGTTATTTTACTTTTCACCAAAATATATTCACACATTTTTACATCCCACTGTATTTAACACAAGCAACAAAGATATTAACATATCCTAGATTAATACGAGTATACGACTACGTTTATGAGTAGTGAGTTTATACAGTTAGACATATCCCAGATTAATACGACTACATTTATGAGTAGTGAGTTTACACAGTTAGACTCAAACGCACATGTGATTCTCACAGGAATAAAAACTAGTATAATGTAAAACGACATTTTTACCGGTTATGAGAATAACGATACTTTGCATTTGGTAAAGTGAGTATATATTTTCCTTTAAATAATATACGTATTTTATGGGGATAAAATTTGTGATGTCAAACAACTCTAATTATTTTATACTACTAATTTAATCTTGGTGTGATTGTTTGAATATTTAAACTATGACTTATTTGTTATTAATGAATTTCAGCGTAAGGTGATCAGATTAATGATTTACAATATTTTTGTTACGCTTTCAAAAAAGAAAAAAAATTATTATAGTTTTATTTTGTTGGGGAATTATCATTATTTCTATATATTGAACTTGAATTTCTAATATATATTTATAATCTATAAAAACGAATTGTTGTCAGTACTTGTGCGGGAGTTTTAACAAGTCCTTAATTTGAGTGCATTTGTTAAGTCTAAGTGGCTAACTTAGGCAATGAGACTAGCTATCGTATTCGTAATTATTTAAGGAATTCTAGCCAACAAACGAAGCCGCATAATTACTAATAATAGGAAAAAATTATTTTATTTATCCTCAGGAGAAAATAAATAAATAAAGGATTTTCAAAGGTGTACCCCTATGGCCCTATGTTTTTTCCAATTTTACCATATACCCACGGTTTTTAAGAAACATCTAATATACCCTTAAACTCTTAAATTATTTTCGTAAATACCCAAAGTATCTGGAGTTTAGAGAATCATGGAATAAATTCTTAAATTGTAAAGTTTGGTCATTTAGGGTATTTTTAGAGCATTTTATAGAGTTTAGGGGTATCTTGTGTGTTTCTGAAAATTCAAGGGTACATCTTAGACTTCGAATAAACACGGGGATACATTATAGAAAAACTCCATAAGAAAAGAATTGCTACTATGTGTATTATATTAAAGTATAAAAGGGTTTTCGTGAGTCTGTTATATTATTATGTATTAAATTGAATGATTATTTATCATCGTAAGACGTACGACAAGCTATATCAGACCATTAATGAACGTAATAATCTGGAGTTTGGAAAATCATGGAATAAGTTTGGAGTTCAGTAACTTTGCCTTCAAAAATAAATGAGACTTATATTGGAGGGAGAAGAGAGTACGGAGTAGCATTTTACATACTTACATATGTTCAATCTCATGATTCACATTCTACTTTATCATACGCAAAAAAAATATATCATTCTTCCAATTAAGTTTTCTGTTTATACACGTAGTGTTAACGGTTAATCAATAATGAAAACCTACACAGGACCCGTGATTTTTCACGGGTTTCAAAACTAGCTTTTTTTTAGAATCCGTGCAACGCACGGGCAACATACTAGTATTGTATAATTTGAGAGTTTTTTTTAAGTGTGACCTGAGGAATTGATAGGCTGTTATCCGGCTCATTGTAAGAAAAATAAGGGTGTAATTCAGATTATTCTGGGTTAAAGCATAGTTTGGATTAATTTGAGAAAGTGAGGTATAGTTTGGATTATTCATATCAAATAACCCTATAATATTAGTCATTTTATAATGTACGGAGTACTTATTAAGCTAAGAAGTATCATTGATGCATACAGAATAAAATAGTCACAAAAAAATATACGGAGTATAACATATCACTATAAGGTATCGGCTACCCATCAATTTCTTGTAAAAATTGATCTGATCTTAATAAAAGTTATGGTGTTTTTTCTAAAAAAAATAAAAAATAATAACAACAATAATAACAATAATCTACTTAAAAAGTGGTGGTATATTCAAATCATTTTAATTCCGAGTTAAAATACTTTTGGACAGACAATATAACATGGTCTTCTTATGGTGCATTTTGCCCTCTTAAGTGGATCATACTCTTATCTAATTAAAAAGTGATCTTAACATAGGCCACCTGCACGCCGATCTGTGGACATGCAGCGATCTTGAAAGCCACGTTCTGTAACAACCCATAAGTCGGGACATATCCTCTAGGCGCCCCAACCCATGGAGATGTCACATGCTTGGTTTCCCAAGTGTGTAGTGCGAACAAACGAGTATGAAATAATTTAAGATAAGTAGTTCAAGTTCGGAGAAGGGAGGGGATTTTGATTTGAAGAGAGAAAAAGGGAAATAAATTAGGGTTATGTAAAAAGCACTACAACGATATGGCGGAATAGTGACGGGAAACCAGATGGTATTTTTCCACCGTCAGATAATTCGGGAAACTGAAAGAATTTCTGTCGGAAAAGGGTAACGGATAAACCGTCAGAATCCGTCAGAGTTAAATGACGCGTTGAATGACAATGGTGCCATCACTAAGAGTAAAATCCGGACGGAAATCCGTCAGGGAATTCAACAAAATATTGACTTTTCTAACGGAATTTCCGTCAGATGTCTCTTACCTGGTTTATGTCAAGTTGTGTGTGTGTGTGGTCATAGACATCTAACGGATATTCCGCCAGTAAAGTGAAACCCCATTTTGACTTTTTTGACGGAATATCCATGCTTCTGTTAAAGCATGCTGGTATATCCGTCAGGAATCCGAGAAATTGAAAAATATGGCGGAATTTTCGTCGGAATTGTTTTTTTCACACAAACCCAAAAATGGCTTCCCCCGACACCCTATTCTTCATTTCCCCAAATCAATTCAATACCACACTCCTCCACTTCCAGTGCCACCGCCACGACTCTGCCGCCGCTAGGGGTGTTAACGAGTCGAGCCGAGCCCGAGCTTGGCCTTGGTCGGCTTGTGTTCAAGAACCAAAACTCGAGCTCGAGCCTACCCGAGCTTGAAAAAAATGTGCTCGTTATAAAGCTTGGGAGCTTTATTGCGAGCTCGGGCTAAACTCGAGCCCAAATCGAGCCTATATAAAACTGTGTATTTTCTTATTTTAGATTTCTTTCGATATTTTAAATAACAAGACTCGAAAGTTATATGTGAAAATATTTGGCAAATCAGCGAGATATTTGATATGTGTGATACAAAAATATAATCATGATAAAATATGTTTATAAAATATGAGTAATATCTTATGTAATAATACAAGTTAGAGCCGCTCGCGAGCTTTTCGAGTCGTGCCAGCCTTTGCTCGGCTTGACTCGTTAAGCTCTCGAGCCGAGCCCAAGCTCGAGTCGAGCTCGTACGAGCCGACCTCTGACCGAGCTTTGATCGAGCCGATTTTGAGTAGCTCGTGAGCTGTCTCGTCTCATTAACAGCCCTAACCGCCGCCTTGCTTTAGGTTTGCTTCCTCTTTCCTTCCTCTCTTCTTTTTCTTTTTCTTTTTCTTCTCTTTACCTTTTTATCCTCCACTAGATCTCCCCCACGCCGCCTGCCGTCTACTGTCGCCCACCACCATCATTGCCCACCACCATCATTGCCCACCACCACCGCCCACCACTACCTTCTTTCTCTTTCTCCCTTTAAATTTTTTGTTTTATAATGGTTTTTTTTTGTCAAAAACTACCTTATATTCAAGGATATTTGTAAAAAGACTACCTTGTATTATTTTTGTTGCTTTTAACTACTTTTGTTTTCTTTATTTTTGGTCATTAACTACTTGTGTCGAAAATCTGACGAGATTTGATCAGTTTAGTGACACTAACATATCTCACATGACTTTGTTAACATTAGACAACAATTACCAACTACGACCAAACTGTAATTTAACTTCAGACAAGGAAAAGTTATGTTTACATATGTCAATAACAACTACAAATATTTACTAAAGTTAAGTGTAAGTACATCTTGACTTCCTGAAAACGGACCTACGCAAGATTAAAGTAAGAAAAGACTCTTGTGAGATAAGTTAATGCCGTTGACCAAATATGTCTAGAATCTTGGCGCAGGTAGTTATTAACCAAAAATAAAGACAAAAAAGGTAGTTAAAAAAAAAATCTATATATATACATAAAAGAGAGTTTTTACGAGCGATTCTAGAGCGTCCACATCATCAAAATTTAGTTTAGGAAAGTTTCATAAATAATATTTTCCACATAAAAAATAAAGTGGAGAATCTTTTAATTATTATAATATCTATATTTTCTATTTTATATTCATGAGAAGTTTCTAATTTTTATATAAAAACTTTGACATTTTATCTGGCAAAAAAATGTCGTTATAAAAATTATGAAAATAATATAATTAGATTCGTGGCAAAAAATGCTTTCATTAGAGTATAGATTTCATATGATTTGCACATACGAGTATTAAAGATGGTGTACTTTTTTTAATATGTTATATGTCCCACATTGAAAAACAATGTTAGTGTGGTGATTATAATACGTATAAATTATATAATTGTCCCACATCGAAAGATTAACATAAGGTGGGTGATCCTATGATTATAAATAGAAGTCATCATTGAAACCTATATACCAACCAAAAACCTTTTGAGTCTCTTAAGTATTGTTTTGGAGAGCTCTTAAGAGTTTATATCATTATTTTCACAGTATGATATATACATATTTTTTCTATATTATGTATTATATTCAAGTGATGTTTATAATCTTTATATAAAAACTTATATATCTCATTTGCCAAAAAAATATTATAAAAAAAACGTGCGAATATTAATAAATAGTACTCCCTCCATTCAAGACCAAATACAACATTTTCATTTACACACTTGTCAAGATACAAATTACAACGTAAATATCTTTAAGTTTACATTATAAAAAATTTAAAGTTTGATATTCTCATTGTACTTTATAGGTGAATCAAATAAGATCCCCCATGACCATATTTTGTCTTACATATTGCAAGGAATCGTAAAGATTCTATTCGTTCATGAATAGTGTAAAAAAAGGAATGTTGTATTTGGTCTTGAATCGAGGGAGTATAGTATTTGCTCATTATTATTAACCTGGGTTAGATGTCGAATTATGTACGAAAAAGATGGTGTATTTCTAAGTATGTTAGTTGTCTCACATTGAAAAATATGTTGGTGTGGTGAATATATTACGTATAAATAATAGAATTGTCCCACATCGAAAGTTTAGCATAAGGTGGGTGATCATATGAATATAAATAGAAGGTATCCTTAGAACCTAAATACCAACCCAAAACCTTCTGAGTCTCTTAAA
The DNA here is from genome assembly GCF_048544455.1 of Silene latifolia. Lineage (NCBI taxonomy): Eukaryota > Viridiplantae > Streptophyta > Magnoliopsida > Caryophyllales > Caryophyllaceae > Silene > Silene latifolia. The sequence goes on from NC_133528.1 coordinate 13,969,391, forward strand.
CATTGTCTTGGAGAACTCTTAAGAGTTTATATCATTAACTCCACGATATGATATATATATTTTTTATATTATGTCCAAGTAATGTTTATAATTTTTATATAAAAACTTATACATCTCATTTAGCAACAAAGTAACATATTTTTTTTTTTTTTTTGAAAAATTATATAATTAGATTCGTGGTAAATAAATGCTAGCATTAGAATATAGTATCATATTATTTGCACATATTTTAATTACGATAAGAAGTTAAAAAAATGTATTATACGAATATTAATAAATAGTACTCCTATAGTATTTGCTTATTATTATTATTATTAAACTGGGTTAGATGTCGAATTAGGTGTGAAAAAGATGGTGTATTTATAAGTATATTGTTTGTCCCACATTGAAAAATAATGTAGGTGTGGTAAATATACTACATATAAATAGTTGAATTGTCCCACATTAGAAGATTATCATGAGGTGAGGTATCGCATAATTATAAATATGAGTCATAACTTAGGGGTATCAACCCAAAATCTTTTGAATCGCTTAAAAATTATCTTAGAGAGTTATTATAAGAGTTTGTATTAACGGCAAACCTTAGTTACAACAATACCATACAAATATTAATCACGTAGATATTTATAAAAGCGATTATATATTACTATATTAGTGATATTATAATGTTTATTTTAAGACAATCGATAATATAATAACTTTATTTAAGACAAAGTCATAATTAAAAAATAAAATGGGTGCTAAATATACATAAATTTGTTTGTGTCATATAATGATAATCTTTGCACTAAATTAGAAAATTTATGAATTATAATACAATCAAGTGTTGCATAAAAAGATCTTGAATCCACAAACAAATCAATAATGAGCTTTTTTACTTTGATAAATAGTAGAATTAAATCTTTTTAACGTTCAAATATAGGTAATTATTATGCCTCATTACATTTGAGTAATTAAAATACATCATAATTTTTAACCATTAATCAAAATCGCACTTAAAAAAGAAATATTTTGCATTTGTTTATACATTCTATTGTCCCTCAATTACATCTTAAAAGTCGTGTTAGGAAAAAAAATGTAATTTAAATCATATCATTTGTACATATTTTAACTATGACAAAAAATGGAAAAAACGTACAAATATAAATAGATAGTATAATATTTTCTCATTATTAAATCGGGTTGGATATCGAAATAGGTGCAAAAAAGATGGTGTACTTTTTCGTGTGTTATTTGTCCAACATTGAAAAATAATGTAGGTGTAGTAAATATACTACATATAAATAGTTAAATTGTCCCACATTAGAAAATTCACATAAGGTGGGGTGATCTTAAAAATTAATTTAGGAAAGTATTATAAATAATATTTTTTGATGTAAAAAATAAAGTGGAGAATCTTTTAATTATTATAAAATTTATTTCCTATATTATATTCAAGTGATGTTTCTAATTTTTATATAAAAAATTTTACATTTCATTTGGCAAAAAAATATCATTAAGAAAATTATGAAAACAACATAATTTGATTCGTGGTAAAAATGACATCATTAGCGTATAGATTTCATATAATTTGTACATATATAAAATTGTGTACTTCTTAGTATGTTATATGTCCCACATTGAAAAATAATGTAGGATTATATAAAAATAATAGAATTGTCTCACATCGAAAGATTAACATAAGATGTAGTGGTCTTATGATTATAAATATGAGGCATCCTTGGAACTTAGTTATCAACCTAACATCTTTTGAGTCTCTTAAATAAGATGTTTTGACTTTTGATCATATCTAAATAAATGATTAGAGATAAGATGTAAATATTAAGACCTTATAACCAATTTTTTTTAACTAAGTTAATTACCCCGTTGCAACGCACGGGCATCCAAACTAGTAATTAATGTAAGGTAGTATTTTTACAACTACACCTAAATATAAGGTAGTTTTTGACCCAAAAAACCAATTTTTTAACTAGGTATGTTTTAGTTTCTTATTAATTCATTTTTTTATTAATTAAGTTAATTGACTTAGGATAGAAGCCATTAATATTGTTATTAGTTAGTTTTAAATTCTTTGTATTTTAATTAGGTATGTTGTTGTTAGTTAGTTCTAAATTGACATAAGATAGAAGCCATTCATGTTATTGTTATTGTTAGTTAGTTTTGAATTGTTGTTGTAGAAATGTTGTTAAAGTTTAGTAAAATGTAATTAATGTTGTTAAAAATTAGACTTAATATTAGTTAAATGAGCTATATAGAATGTAAAATGTTATTTAGTTTATGTTAATTGACATTATTTTTGGTGTTTTATGTTATTATTGTTGTTAATTAGTTAATAAAATGTTGAAGTTATTGATGAAATTATTGAAGGTGTTGATGTTGACCTAGTACCCGTTCAAAAATTACTCATTAGGAGTAATTTTCGAATAGTCCCCGTTTTGGGACTGTCTTAGTACGTTTCAAGTCACTTAGGTAGTAAACATGTACTTGATATTGTGATTTGTTAATGAGAAAAGAGTTTGGTGACAATTCCTTTAATGTTCTATGAATGCATATGTTTAGTAATTATTTATTCTAGAAAAATAATCTTTGTTATTACTTTCTTTATATCATCATGTCTAGTTTAGACTCTTTATTTTTTTTTTTGTTACCTAGCACCAGCCATGACTTGGAGTTCGACACCACTCTAGTGCAAATCATAAAAGAAAAGTTTTGTTGATGGTGAAAGCTTGTTCATAATTCTTCCTGAAAGGGAACAAATGTTAAAAGGATAAAAAAAAAACAAAATTACACTTATAACTCTGAAAGATGAATTTTTTGGTTAATTAGCGTTATTAAGCAAATTAATTAGGTAATTAGTGTTGTGTTGAAACTATTTACGTTTATGGTGTCCACGTCATCACTCTTTTTTTTTCGCAGATTTTCAACAAAGCCGCTAATGTTCTTAGCAGCTTTACCAATTCTTCATCAAAAATTCACACAAACCATATCAAGTAGCTATTGGAGTTGCAAAATTCGTGTTATTGATGTAAGCCGCTAAGAATTATAGCGGCTTTGCCAAGCTTTTAAAAAAAAAAAAAAGAACGACCTAAGCCGCTGAAGTTATTAGCGGTTTTGCATGTGGATTTGAAAAAAAAAAGCTTGCACAATCCAGTAGCTACTGGACTCAAGAAATGCAAAAAATACAGGCAAAGCCGCTGAGGTTCTTAGCGGCTTTCTCTAATTTTCACTAAAAAAAAAAAAAGCAAACCCCCTAAGCCGCTGAAGTTATTAGCGGTTTTGCATGTGGATCTGAAAAAAAAAGCTTGCACAATCCCGTAGCTACTGGACTCAAGAAATGCAAAAAATACAGGCAAGGCCGCTGAGGTTCTTAGCGGCTTTGTCTAATTTTCACTAAAAAAAAAAAAAAAGCAAACCCCCTAAGCCGCTAATGTTCTTGGCGGCTTCACCTGTGGATTTGAAAAAAAAAAGCAGCAAACACATATTCCCCAATGCCTAGTCCTTCACTATGACGAACACGGCTGCACAAACATTCAACATGACATACATTCACACCTGCACAAACTTTCAACATGACATACACAATGCCCAAACATACACTCCAAATACGGGATTGAAATCCGGAAATGCAATTCATGTCATTGATAACAAACTAAACTAACTAAAGTTCTTACAAACTAAACCAACTAAAATTCGTGCTATAATTCCATCTAATTTAACTAAAGTCATACTTTGAAATAAAATTAAAGTTCATACAAACTAAACATTTCCATCAAACTACTTGGCACATTAGCCTAATCTTGAGCGAGTCTTCTTTGGTCTTGAACTTGAACCGGTAAGTGTCTCCTCCTCACGGATAGGGGTAAGCCTATGCTCCAAGTAACGTAAATGATATCTAGGAGGAGGTTGGTGTGGAGGGCTTGGATGATCGGCGTTAATGGGTGGGACTAGATGCCCGTGTCCCGTGCGTTGCAAGCATTCGAGTGACATTGTATGCATCTCTCGCAACATGCCTACATGAGATAGTGGAACATCCTCTGGCATGTTACCAAGCATAGTAGTAGCATGGTTATAGTTGTATAAATGACCCTCCGTCTACAAAATTCAACAAGTACAATTTTGCTAAAATTAAACTAATACTAAACAAATTTTATTAGACAAAGGTTGTTAAAATTGAAGAAATACTTACAAGTAGCATGTTGTCCGCCGCATTCGGATAGAAATTGTGTCTCTTCTCATACAAGTCTTTGCTTTGTGTTTCGGTACTGAGGTTACTAACTACTAGACGAGTGATGGCACGATACCATTGTAGGTAAGCATCATTGTAGTCAAGGTAACCATTGTAAGGGACACCTCTAGGGGTCATTCTAGTCTTGCGGTTATTCCACTTCGCAATGCTTTCTTTATGCAAGTCCTCATAATCAGTGGCATTTCCCCGACGATCAATTTTATGCAACTTTTTAGATGTTTTACATATAGGGGGAATGGTAGGATGCCAACCAAATTGCCTAACAACCCTATTAGGAAAATGCCACTCAACGGCTTCAAAGCAAATGAGTGGTGCATTTACAATCCACTCACTAGGGTCTTCGGTACAAATGGCGGGAAGAAGGGAAAGGACATCCGTAGCATAGGGTTCCCAAGTGAACATGGTATCGGTCATTGTATCAAGAGCATGCCTACATTGAACTAATCCAATCAAGTGATCCCATTGCAATCAACATAACCCCTTGATATTTGCCATATAGATGAGTGCCATCTATGGTAATAATGGGCCTACAATGAGGGAAGCCTGTGATTGAGGGACCAAATGACCAAAATACTTTATCAAGTAGTTGGATGTTGGGATCATTAGTTGGCTTATTGACAAAATGGACAGTGGTTCCCGGATTTGTCTCTTTTAAAGCATCTAGGTAACGAGGAAGAAAAGCATAAGACTCTTCCTAGTCTCCATGAAGTTCCGCCAACGCTCTTTGTTAAGCCACCCAAGTCTTCCAATAAGAAATCTTGAAGTTGAATTCCTTTGTTAAGGATGCCCTTAACAAACTCACCTTAGCCCCCCAATCTTCTTTCACAAGATGCTTAATAGCATTGCTAATAAACTCCCTCCTTAAATTTGGATGATCAAGAGATGGTTTCCGAACCACACAAGATGCTTCATGTGGACCTTTATATGACACAATTGTGAAAACATCCATGGAAATGTTTTTTTACTCGCTCTCAAATACCAACTACAAGCTAAGCTAAGGGTTGTGTATTACACTTATAAGTCACGATGTGAGGTCTTGATTCGGTAATTTTATAAACTTGGTTTCTAAGAACATTGTAGGATGTGACAACTTGTCGCAAAATCTCTTTGCATGCAAATTCTTGCCCAACAATAAATTCCTCTCCATTCTTAAATGGAGCCACACTTGACTTATACCAACTATTTTCATAATCAACATCTAAAGCATGAACCTTGATGAATTGGGTGTTAGTACATGGTTGAGAAACAAGGTCTATCATATCATCATCATCATTCAACAACAACATTGCATCCTCCTCTTCAATCACATTTTCAATTTCATCTCCAAAAATATTACCATCAATGGGCGCTTCATCAACATTATTAGATGACAAAGACAAAAACCAATTTGGATCCTCAACTTGACTAAGCATATTTGTGAATGACAAATTAGAGGGTTGTGTAGTAGTTTGAGTTATTTCAAGAGGCATCAACTCAATAAACAAATCCATCGATGCCGCTTTCGATTGACACACACTTGCCCACATAGCTTTCAAACCACGATCATTACTCAAGGATACTACTTTATAACCTCTTACACTTGGGAATTTTATTTTGATATTAATCTCATATTTTGTTTTATCTACCTCTAAAGACTCATATATTTCACTCTTGAGCTCATTAAGACTAATAGTACTATTAACAATAACAAAGTTTTCACAACCACCAACAAGTCAATGGATAATTATTTATCTCCATTGTAAATAATCAAACTAAATACAAACTATATCAACCAAGCTACTAATTTGAACTATCAAAGTAACACACTAAGCTAAAAACAATTACAAAATTAAGCACAAAATAATTAGTAAATTGGGGAAGAATTACTAAAGTATGCACGAAATTAGTAAATTAGGGTTGAATTATTACCTTTAGATGAATATAGGATGAATTAGGTTGATGGAGATGAATTGATTGAAAGAAATTTGGTGGATTTTGGGTGAGAAATTAGGTTTTTCGCACAACTAGGGTTCCGGGTTTGAAGAGAGCAATTGGGGATTTTTTTTGTTCAATAGGATGAATGAAGATTCCCGTGTTTTTTTTATATAACCAGCAAAACCGCTATACTTCTTAGCGGTTTCATGTGTTCCATTTTTTTTTTTTTAAAGTTGACAAAGCCGCTAAAAACATCAGCGGCTTTGCCTGTTATTTTCGCAATTTTTGAGTCCAGTACACTGGATTGTGAAAAATGAATGTCTAGTAAAAAAAGAAGGAAAACCGCTAAGAAGATTAGCGGCTTTGTTGAAAATCTGTGAAAAAAAATAGTGATGACGTGGACACCATAAACGTAAATAGTTTCAACTCAACACTAATTACCTAATTAATTTGCTTAATAACGCTAATTAACCAAAAATTACAAAAGTCAAAAAAATTCACTCTTACCAGTAAGTGATACTTGCTCATTCTCAAGGTGAGCGTCATTGTCCAACTCACCATAGTTCTGTACGTATTTGGGAATAGTCATTGTAACAAAGAACTTGTGCGGATATAAATTTATTACCGCATCCTTGAGAGCATCAAATGACTGCAACCTATCATAGAAATTGACTAACATAACTACAATATTTTATGAAAATACCACAAAATTTTCTTCTCATAATTAACTAATACAAGCTGTCAAAAGTTATACTAAGTCCAACAATAATTCCATACTCATTATAATGAATTAACGAAAACAAAAGGTCAAAACAAATATCATAGGGTCCATATCCTCATCATCAACAGCTTTGGAGTGTCTTAGCTTATAAGCAACAACATTGACTCTCTTTATGGATGGATCCTCTCTATCGATCCATCCGAACTCAATCAGTTATACAAAGTAAATGGTCAATCTTTTTAGAAGCTTTAGAGCGGTAGTGCCTAAGAAACCAATTAGCGGCTAGGATTACCGCTTTCATCTCAAGGTATTCCGAATTCGGATGCCAATCCAACATGTCTTCATGTTTCATAACTGATTCGTCTGATTGGTTATAGAGCTCAGAGGCATATGCCTTCTACCGCCTTCTCGATCTCTCGAACGCGTCATGTCAGAATAACATATAAAAAACGAATCTAACGTTGTAAACTTCTTATGGACAGACTCTGTAACTCGAACAACACTATTCTATTGTAACAACAGTAAATAAATGGAGATGAAATCAGGTCAATAATAAAAGGTCGAGATTGAAAGAGAAAGGAAAACGAGATTGACTTACATTGCATATCACTGTCTTCAAATTTTCATCCATGATTAATATTTGATTTATTTGAGAAATTGACGGAAATTGAATGATTGAAAGAGAAATGAAAAATCAACGGCGTCAATGTAATCCCGACTGTTATGGATCAAGAAAAAACTGAACTAAAGAGAAATGAATGACTGAAAGAGAAATGAAAAAGACTGAACTCGATCTATTCTCGTGGTACTTTATCAAAAAAAAAAAAACTAAAAAACTAAAAAACCTCACGGATGAGTCGAATATTGTTTTGGCGACTGTTTTCAGTCGACATGTTTAGTCGCCCGAAACTTGTATTCTTGTAGTGTCTCGTAAAGAAAAAATTATCCTAAATATATGTTATATATTGCCACGATATATATCCAGTTACCACAATTTACTAAACTTTTGTCACGATTTATTAGTATTTTATATCAACTCATAGTACGTTGTACGCAAAAAAAAAAGATGAAAAAAAATAATTGCATTAAGTCTTTAAATCCCCTTTTTATAAAACCTAAAACACTTAAATAAATGTTATTGGCTCCTCATTTTTAGGGAAACAAAACATTTATTTCACCCCTACCCTGAAGGAAAAGTAGATCTATATACTAACATATTCATATATATGTTCCATTTTAATTTGTCATAAAATTAACAAGTGATCTTATGCATGCAAACTATTTAACAAAATAAAGAAGAAATCATCCTTACATTGGAATTTCGGTTCATATGGGCACAAAAGAGATCTCCTTCTCTTTTGATCTTGAGCTTTCCTTTTGGATGAACAAAGACCCAAGTGTAGGATCTCTCCCAAGGAATTATACCCAAGGCTAACTCTTAATTAAAATCAATATTATAAATACTAGTACAATATTAATTTTGTAAGAAAATTGACCCAAAATAATTTTGGTTTTGTCTCCTAAATCCGGGTAGGAGATGGAGGAAGGAAGGGAAAATATTTTTATCTCTCTAAAAATATTTTTGATGATATGAATGAATGAATAATTATCTCACACACATGTATATGGTGAATAATAAAATTTAAGCAAAAGAACCCTTGTTCTTTTCTAGGTGAAACCGGGTAGGAGGGTGGAGGAAGGCCAATGCATGGGCTTGGTGCTCTTCCACAAGACACACTAGGTATGCATGCCTAGTTGTAGAAAAATGATTACATCTTCCATTAATTTTAATTAACATTATAAGAATATGTTAATTACACTCAATATTTCGGTCCATATGGATAACATGGAATCCATTTTATTTTTGTCAATTGTCAATATGTCACATTGAAGGAAATGTAGATCTATATACATACTAACATACTCATATATGTCGAAATTAATTTGTCATAAAATTAAATACGGATTTTATGCATGCAAACAATGAAACAAATAGAGAAGAAATCATGTTCTTACATTGTTGTTTTCGGTTTTATGGGCACAAAAGAAATCTCCTTTTCTTTTGTTCTTGAGCTTTCCAAATGGAAGAACAAGGATTCAAGAGTAGAATCCCTCCCAAAAGCATATACCCAAGGAATACATCTTAATAAACCAATACTATTTAGATCTAGTAATAATAATGGTTTTTCAATAAAATTGACACAAATAAATTGTATTTTTACTCTTGAGAATTTCGGTCAAGAGATGGTAATATTTGTGAGTTTTATTTCTCTAGAATTATCATAAATTGTAGAGAGTATTGATGAATTTTCTTACACTAGAAAATTTGATGTTGTAAGAATGAATAAAATTAGGAAAAAGAAAACTCTTTCTTTCCTCTTCATATTGGCCGAAATTTGGCCTTGGGTAGGTTGCCCAATAGCTTTCACCTTTGCTCTTCACAAGAGACTAGGCATGCAAGCCTACTAGTTAGCTTTTATCATTGTGTCTACCACTAAACAATTAACACAATTTTATTCCACCAACTCCTTATAATTTCGGTACATACACAATAAAATGGATGGTCCATTTTATTTTGTCATTTGTCAATTGTAACATATGTGACATGTTACTTGACATATTGAAATTGTAATGTATTTTTAACATATTAAAAATCAACATACTCATAAAATATGTCATATACAAAATCGACTAGTAATTCGCAATTACTTGTACCAAAATGGTTTCCAAATTATAAACTACAACATTCTGTATTTATAATAATTTATTCATTCCGTTTCAATTGTTTCTTTAAACAATAATTTCATCCAAGTAATAAAATAATTCGATTACTTAGACCGTGTCTTATTTAATCATATTTACAATAAGATACGTAAATTATACTCACAAAATCATCCGTCAATTTTAAGCAATTTAATTAACTCATATCGGTATACGATTAATTAAATAATCAATTAAGAGTATTTCCCTATAGGTATGACCTAAGGGGATCAATAGATCACCACCGTCGCACGACAATAATGTCAAACTCTAGTCACCAATCATTACCGATATGTGTGGACCAGTTGACTGTAAAATATTACTTCCCACATGTATTCTTAAAATGAGATTTAATACTCGATATTTAAATCATGTGATCGGACTATTGTTGAGGACACATTTCCCAACAATCTCCCACTTGTCCTCGACAAGTGTGCGTCACCAATTCTCTTGTCCTATTACTATCTCCCACTCAATGCAAGGTGTCTTTCAGGTCGTACTTGCAAGTGATCATATCGAGAGTGGTTTCCTCGATCTGGAGAATAACTGATTGACCGGATTTATCCACTCTGGATACCTTCCGAGCGTGGCCACGCATTTCCAGTTCATTACTCCTCGAGTGGCCCTGAGATATTGTTTTAACCCTGACAAGGGGATGGACAATTCCTATCGCACTCATTCCCTTCGACTAGCCACAGCCATCATAACCCAAAATATGCCCATTTGACCCCATTTACGAAGGTCGTAGTAACACAAATCAAAGTTAATCTGAAACTGAGCTATCTTAGGTGAATAGTCTTTAGTCAAAAGAATCGACTCATTTGAATACTATAGCAGCTCTCGCCACGACCAGGCTATATAAATTTGCCAGAACTCTATAAGCGGTCATTAGGCCCGACAAAAAGTTCCTAACAGTCTGCCTATGTGATCGACTAGTCATCTCACATGACTCTATGGCATTTGAACTTGCCATCAATCGCATCACACTCTAGTCACTTCGAGACATCACCTCATATAAGTGACTATGGGCGAATACAATGCTAATCCGTGTTCACTTTAACGGGGTTCAATTGTCTCCACAACCCGTTTGGATGTAACAAAGTATAATAAAAGAGTTTTAAAATAAAACTCGAACGACAAATGCGATTATCACACATGAATAGTTAATGCTCGATTACTATTGCATGTTCTATAATCTAATTTGATCTTGTACGTAGTTGTTCATTTCAATTCAATTGAAATGACATGACTCATCATGTTTAGCCTTTGAGAAGTCTTTGGTTAGTAGGTTTTATCAATTTCTTGTACCTTACTCAACCTTACTACATACTCGTTTTCCTTTGTAATGTATACATTTGCATTACAAACCTTTCTGAGTACGTGTCGAGATCCAATCAAGACATAGGCCCTCTTAGCCTAAGAATAGCTCCCACTGTTTTCACAGTGTGCGGGACTCATCCTCTTGCACCTCTCATGATTGCAAGTGTACTCAATTTCCGTTATATATATATCTCTCATTGTTCTTTATTGCCTAGAACGATTCTAGAAAATCTACTTCTTAATTATCATAGCCACAATGGTATCTTAACCATCCTAATGTGTTTTGATTATGGTTTTGTCGGAAACCATGCGCAACCTCAATTGTCAATTGTCACTTGTGTAACACCCTTACACAAAATTGCATCATAAACACTTTGCTTTACTTCCTTAATGCTTCTGCAAGCACTTAAGGGTAATCTTTCTAGCTTACTTGGTAAAGATTACTTAAATTCGATTTTTGAAAACAGTTCATCATACTCAAAGCATATGAAGTGTTATACATCATTTCTTTTTAATTGATTCGGCAGCGGAAGCAAATGAAATCAATCAAATATGTTCAATTTAATTGAACTAGTCATGAATCTTATCAACATAAGACTTCTTACTGACGCTAATATCATGTGGATTTATCTTCATAAATCTGGATATTAAAGATGTATTATAATACTCCAAAAGTCTTAAATCATTCTCAATGATCAATATGTCATCCACATATCGGACTAATTAAAATTTCCGTAACTCCCACTAAACTCCATGTATAAACACAACTTCTCGACTTATCGAGAAATGTTTCATCACATGACCCAAAAGGTTGATTCCAACTCATTGATGTCGTACTTAAGACCCTCTCTTAAGTTTCACATTATCTTAGGATTGCAAGAATCTACAAAACTCATGACATGTATTGAATACATTCCTTCTTTTAAAGAAGCGGGTTTTGGATTTACTTGCCACGTATTTCATAACCTCATAATGAAACACAATCCTTAAGAAGATCCAAATAGACTTAAGCATTTCAATTAGTGCAAAACCCTTTGCAACCAATCTTGCTTTGAAATATCTCTTTATTAGTGCAAAACCCTTTGTCACTAATCAAGCCTTTTATTTCGGATTCTCATGACTCTAAGCCTTGTATTGAGTTGTGACTTAAACACTCTTATGTAAGTCATTCATTCATTACTTTCTAGAAGTAATTAACTTGAATCAAACAATTTCTTTTGTAAGTTATAAGCTCTTTACTTTCTTAAAAGTAGCATGAATTCATCATTTTTAGCAAGTGACGAATTTAACCTCCTAGGTTTTGAAGAAACAACATCTTACACAAAACGTCTCATGTAGCCAAGAAAGACCAGTTTCTTGCGACATAACATTCTTTGTGGCTCTTGAAAAACTTCTCCCACTCTGTCTTCAAAAATAAACTTGTATTTTAGAAAGACAGCTTCACGAGCCACAAACCGGTCGTACTCGTGATAATTGAAGGGAAAAATGAGTATTTGTTTCTTGTAAAAACTTACAAACATGGTATACTTACCATTTCATATCTCATATGATTCGATTTAGTGGAAAAATAATTTAGACAAAAATGATAAAATCCCCAAAAGGATCAAGTAACTCAAAGTAACTTGATTGAAGTTCAAACCATATCGAATAGCGTTTGATTTCTTATCCAACCACACATTATTTCATAATGCGTGATAAGAGAGATTAACTTGTGATACTATATCACATTTCCATTGGCTTATATCAAAGTCTTCACTTTGATAATCCCATCACGACTAAATCGTGATTCCTTGAACTCTTTGAAATTCTTCAAAGATTTCTCTATTTACCTTATTAAGTGAACATATTAGCGTCTACTTAAATCGTTGATAAAAGAGAATGATCAACCTATTTTGGATCAATGATTTACAACCTCGGTCTCCTTTTCAACCAAAAGGCACGAGACATCTTGCTTTGAATACAAGATACGCATATACCATTAACAATATAATGGTTTCAAGAGTACTCGATAACTCTTTGCGTTCATCATTCCAAAATTTAAGGTTTAATCTTGGGTTACCAATTTGAGTCTTGCATCATCTTCATGATATATCATTCTAGTTTGGTTTAGAATATAATCACCTTGATGATGGGCTAGCCATTCATCAAATCATGGTGTATAGGGTCACAAAAGTGAAACCTCTTTTGTATCTTAACAAATTTATATTCTTATTTAGAGTTTATGCACTTAATAGTCACAATTAAGTACAACTTTAAATCCAAAAACTAGATTGAGTACACAATTACTCTATCTCTCGACATTATTGTTGCTAGTCGTCATATTCTAATCATCCTATGTATCAAGTACAATGATGAAAACCTCCACTGGTTTCTAATATTGACGAAGTGGTACTAGCAAAATTTATGTTTAATCAAATAAACATTTAAAGAAGAAGGTCCCATTAGATGCCCCACAACTAACTTGTTGATTCTTCAATAATTTGGGGTAGTTTCCTTTCTCGTGTCCAACATTTAAGACAATGGAAACTTTATCGGTCGGGATTGATAGGTTTAGTATCGTCATTCTCAACAACTTTACTTTTAACATTACCTTGTATCAATTCCATTATAATCTTTACTTCTTGAACCTCGTCCTCATCTTAACAGATTAAGAGAATGCTCCCACTCATTTCAATGAGTCTTTGCTTTGAGAAGCAAAATTGAATTCATGAAGAACACTCTTCATTTGTTCGTTTTAGTCTTAAAACTTTCATTGAGGTGGTTGCATTATTTTGGTCAATTACGAATTCTTGACAAAACCAATTACCAAAATAATTTATCGCTTCAAGGTACTTAATTCAATTAAGTATATGAATAACAATCCATTGTAAGTAGAAGTGTTAGTCAAGAATCAAAAACCTGTTTGATAATGAATAACTTTAATCTATACTCTTTACAAGAGATCCTTAGCAATGGTTCATACGAGGTCTTTAGAAGAAAATTCATATTTTGTCTTTAGTTACGATATTTTAATGGAGTTTTGAATCAAAATCGAAATGATATCGTATATGAATTGTGGTAAAGAAATAGAACAATATGATAACGGAATAGTGGAAAACAAAACATTCATCGTCATATTAATACTTGTAAGCAAGTATAGCATTTACATAGTGACCTCTACCCAACTATGATAAATGATTCCAAGATCCAAATTCATATTAACTTGGGCACGGGGTAGCCGATGAAACCCTTATCAATATAACTCGGTGGATTAACTCTTTAATCGATTCTACTTTTAGAACTCTCGGTCGATAAATTTACTCTAATATTTATCTATAGCCCAAAACACATCAACAAGGGCACGGGGTAGCCGATGAAACCCTTATCAATTACTTTTGTTGAGTTCAATCCAAATTTCGAATAAATGTGTCCATTATCCAAACCCACATTAACTTAGGCACGGGGTAGCCGATGAAACCCTCATCAACATGAATTCGGTGGATTAACATTTATCACCCACTTCCCCTACGTAACAAGGTTTGTACCCCGGGGTAGCCGAGTGCACTCCCTCGCGAAATAGGTTTTCATGGTTTCTACTATTTGGTAAGGCTATGTCTCAATTAGTTGTTTTAGCGAGAGGTCATGTCAATTTATTATCTATCACGTTTTAAGTGAACTAAAGCGGTGAACTACGATAATTCGAATTGACACGGTCGATAAACTCGATAAAATAACAATGCATGTTTAGTTATGGCGATTTAGCGATGCATGTGACATAAAATAAAATGCAAGCATAAAAGTAAATAAATCCTAGTATGGCCTTTCCTAAAATAGAAAAACTATTAATCTATTACATATTCGGAAACCAACTCCATTGGTCCCTTGAACTTCGGTTGTGGCACGCATCTCGAGGTAACACCGTCTTTATGTATCGCCATTCTTGAAGAAATCCGTCTTTAGGAACTCCGGAATGAATAAAATTACATAATAAATTACATAATTTCCTATTATACATTTGTAACTAAAATAAAATAAATCTATTAAATTACAAAACGGTGATACGAGATCACAATAAAAATTACAACCGAATCGATATTCCCATACATTTCGGGAAATACCAATTAAAATCTAAGGCCATACTAAGTAAAATTACATAATTCAAAAATTACATAAATTAAAATTATGACAATCATAAAGAAAAATGCAGCATTATAATATGTATGAACATGCTCAATTTTAATGCTAAATCACCTTTAATTAGCCAATATCGTATATTACTCGGTTTTTACGGATTTGCGTGATTTCAACATTTTATAATCACAAAAATGCATAAACTCATATTTATGCATAAGTTAATTACCCTAACCTCTTAGGACTCAAAATATAGTCTCCACTAGTAATTTGACCATAATTAACTTTTATTTACAAAATTGTTCATAAATGGACCAAAATTACAAAAATAAGCTATTAAACTTCAAATAAATCCAAAAATTTCAAATAAATTCAAAATTTGAAATTTAAATTCATGAACATTCTGGAAAAATTCCATGACACTCATAATGTTCAAAATCTTAGGTTAAGAATTTCGAAAAATTTCCGGAAAAACAATGTTGCGGTTTATCGATATTTAATAAAATAATCATAAAAACATGGAAAAATTATTTTCATTAACTTTTCAATTTTAGATCTGAAAAATACAATAAAATGCAACATTAGACGTTTTTCCTAAGTCATAGATTATGTTTTATTAATTTTACACTAATAATGTCACTATTTATGCTAATTTTTCTTCAAAAATTCATAAATCATGCTAAAAGACTTCTTTATAGCCAATTATTTTACACACATTTTGTAAAATTGCATGTGACAACATATTAATTTTCTATGACCAGATTCGAAATTTAACTCATATTAACCTATTTTTCTCTTAAATCCATATTTAATAATGAAAAATTCATTTTTCGAGCATAACAAGTGCAAAAATTATGAAAAATTACAGGTTATCTCAAAATAATATATGTGATAACATATCCAAAGATCAACTTAAAATTCAAAGTATAGCTAATTTTCGACCAAAAATGACATTTTTACTCATAAAATCACATTTAAATGCCATTATTGTAAAATATGAACAATAAAAATCCGAAAAATTAACCAAAATATCCTAAAACACTTTAGGACCAGAAATTAACATGCATGTAATAATTTCGTGATATATCATAATAACACAAATTTTACAAGTTTTATTTTGTTATTCATATAACTCGGAAAAACTTTTAACCAATTTGCATGCAAACAACCGTGGCTCTTGATACCGATTGAAGGAAATGTAGATCTATATACATACTAACATACTCATATATGTCGAAATTAATTTGTCATAAAATTAAATACGGATTTTATGCATGCAAACAATGAAACAAATAGAGAAGAAATCATGTTCTTACATTGTTGTTTTCGGTTTTATGGGCACAAAAGAAATCTCCTTTTCTTTTGTTCTTGAGCTTTCCAAATGGAAGAACAAGGATTCAAGAGTAGAATCCCTCCCAAAAGCATATACCCAAGGAATACATCTTAATAAACCAATACTATTTAGATCTAGTAATAATAATGGTTTTTCAATAAAATTGACACAAATAAATTGTATTTTTACTCTTGAGAATTTCGGTCAAGAGATGGTAATATTTGTGAGTTTTATTTCTCTAGAATTATCATAAATTGTAGAGAGTATTGATGAATTTTCTTACACTAGAAAATTTGATGTTGTAAGAATGAATAAAATTAGGAAAAAGAAAACTCTTTCTTTCCTCTTCATATTGGCCGAAATTTGGCCTTGGGTAGGTTGCCCAATAGCTTTCACCTTTGCTCTTCACAAGAGACTAGGCATGCAAGCCTACTAGTTAGCTTTTATCATTGTGTCTACCACTAAACAATTAACACAATTTTATTCCACCAACTCCTTATAATTTCGGTACATACACAATAAAATGGATGGTCCATTTTATTTTGTCATTTGTCAATTGTAACATATGTGACATGTTACTTGACATATTGAAATTGTAATGTATTTTTAACATATTAAAAATCAACATACTCATAAAATATGTCATATACAAAATCGACTAGTAATTCGCAATTACTTGTACCAAAATGGTTTCCAAATTATAAACTACAACATTCTGTATTTATAATAATTTATTCATTCCGTTTCAATTGTTTCTTTAAACAATAATTTCATCCAAGTAATAAAATAATTCGATTACTTAGACCGTGTCTTATTTAATCATATTTACAATAAGATACGTAAATTATACTCACAAAATCATCCGTCAATTTTAAGCAATTTAATTAACTCATATCGGTATACGATTAATTAAATAATCAATTAAGAGTATTTCCCTATAGGTATGACCTAAGGGGATCAACTGATCACCACCGTCGCACGACAGTAATGTCAAACTCTAGTCAGCCAATCATTACCGATATGTGTGGACCAGTTGACTGTAAAATATTACATCCCACATGTATTCTTAAAATGAGATTTAATACTGATATTTAAATCATGTGATCGCACTATTGTTGAGGACACATTTCCCAACACACATGTCATATGTTGCATAAATTTGTTGTGCATTTTTAACATATTAAAAATCAACGTATTATTAAAAATACGTCACATACAAAAATCGACTTAGTAATTCATAATTACTTGTACCAAAATATTTTACCAATTTATAAATCACAACAATTTGTATTTATAATAATTCATTCAAATTTAAGTTTCCTTAAACAATAATTTCATCTGAGTAATGATACAGTTCGATTACTCAGACCGTATCTCATTTTAATCAATTTCAATGTGATACGTAAATTTTACTTCCAAAATCGTCCGTCAATTTTCAAGTAATTTAATTAACTCGTAACATTATACGATTAATTAAATGATCAATTAAGAGTGTTGCCCTATAGGTATGACCTAGGGGATCAACTGATCACCACCGTCGCACGACAGTAATGTCAAACTCTAGTCAGCCAATCATTACCGATATATGTTGACCAGTTGATAGTAAAAATACTTCCCAATTGTATTCTTTAAAATGAGATTTAAACATGTGATCATCATGATCAACAGTCGTGATCGCATTATTGTCGGAGGACACATATTCCAACAATCTCCCACTTGTCCTCGACAAGTGTGCGTCACCAATTCTCTTGTCCTATTACTATCTCCCACTCAATGCAAGGTGTCTTTCAGGTCGTACTTGTAAGTGATCATATCGAGAGTGGTTTCCTCGATCTGGAGAATAACTGATTGACCGGATTTATCCACCATGGATACAATCCGAGCGTGGCCACGCATTTCCAGTTCATTACTCCTCGAGTGGCCCTGAGATATTGTTATAACCCTGACTAGGGGTGGACAATTCCTATCGCACTCATTCCCTTCGACTAGCCACAGCCATCATAACCCAAAATATGCCCATTTGACCCAATTTACGAAGGTCGTAGTAACACAAATCAAAGTTAATCTGAAACTGTGCCATCTTAGGCGAATAGTCTTTAGTCAAAAGAATCGACTCATTTGAATACTATAGTAGCTCTCGCCACGACTAGGCTATATAAATTGCCAGAACTCTATAAGCGGTCATAAGGCCCGACAAAATGTTCCTAACAGTCTGCCTATGTGATCGACTAGTCATCTCACATGACTCTATGGCACTTGAACTTGCCATCAATCGCATCACACTCTAGTCACTTCGAGACGTCACCTCATACAAGTGACTATGGGCAAATACTATGTTAATCCGTGTTCACTTTAACGGGGTTCAATTGTCATTACAACCCGTTTGGATGTAACAATGTATAAATTAAAGATAAAAGACAAATGTGATTGTGAACATGAACAAAAACAACACTTTTATTTCATTTCAAAATCTAACATAGACTTGGTACACGTTTAAGTCCCATGGACGCCGTATGTCCATCATGTTTAGCCTGCGATAAAAGCTTGGTGAGCGGATCAGCTATGTTGTCATCCGTCCCAACCTTACAAATCGCAATTTCCTTTCTCTTAATGAAATCTCTTATTACATGATATTTTCTAAGTACATGTCTAGATCTATTACTAGACTTCGGCTCCTTAGCTTGGAAGATTGTCCCACTATTATCACAATAGAGAGTGATGGGATCATTGGCGGTAGGTACTACTCTTAGACCTTCCGTGAATTGCCTGATCCACACAGCTTCCTTGGCGCAGCACGATCTTGCTATGTACTCGACCTCCGTTGTTGAATCGATGTTACTGACTTCCTTGAAGCTTCTCCAACGGCACCACCACCATTGAGCATGAAAACGAAACCGACTTGTGATTTCATGTCATCTCTATCTGTTTGAAAACTTGAGTCCGTGTATCCATTAACACGCAGCTCAGTGTCTCCTCCAAACACTAGGATAGAATCCTTAGTTCTTCTCAAGTACTTAAGGATGTTCTTGACGGCAATCCAGTGACTCTCACCTGGATTTCCTTGATATCTACTCGTCATGCTTAAAGCATACGAGACATCAGGACGTGTGCATATCATGGCATACATGATTGATCCAACAGCGGAAGCATAAGGGATCGTCTCCATGCGTTCAACATCATGGGGTTCGGAGGGAGATTGAGTCTTGCTCAATATCGTCCCGGTTACCATAGGTACCAATCCCCTTTTGGATTTGTCCATGCTGAACCGTCGAAGAATCTTATCAATATAAGACTCTTGACTTAGTGCCAATATCCTCTTGGATCTATCTCTATGGATCCGGATACCTAATATGCGTTGTGCTTCTCCTAAATCCTTCATTTGGAAGTGGTTACCTAACCACTTCTTAACAGAAGACAACATTGGAATATCATTTCCAATGAGTAGTATGTCATCGACATACAAGATTAGGAACACAACATTGCTCCCACTGAATTTCATGTATAAACATGGTTCCTCAACACTTCGAGTGAAACCATTCTCTTTTATCACATGATTAAATCGATGATTCCAACTTCTAGATGCTTGCTTAAGACCATAAATGGATCTCTTTAGCTTGCACACTTTGTTAGGATTTTTAGAATCAACAAAACCTTCGGGTTGTATCATGTACACCTCCTCTTCTAAATGCCCATTTAGAAAAGCGGTTTTGACATCCATTTGCCATATTTCATAATCATGAAATGCGGCAATTGCTAACAAAATCTGTATGGATCTTAGCATGGCTACGGGGGCGAAGGTCTCATCATAATGGAGACCTTGGACTTGGGTAAATCCTTTTGCCACTAGCCTAGCTTTGTAGACATCGTCATGTCCTTCTATGCCATTCTTAATTTTGAATATCCATTTGCATTGAAGGGGTCTTGCCCCTTTAGGCAAATCTACCAAGTCCCAAACTTGGTTTTCATGCAGAGAATCCATTTCGGACTTCATGGCTTCAAGCCATAAGGAGGAATTAGGACTAGAGATTGCGGTTTTGTAGGTAGCGGGCTCGTCACTTTCCATAAGCAACACATCAAGTGTTCCATCTTCCTCGATAAGTCCCACATATCGATCGGGATGGCGAATTACTCGACCCGTTCTTCTTATTGGAGGAGGTACAACCGCATTGGACGACGAAGGAACATCTTCTTGCGTCTCTTTCTCGGTTTGTGGCTCTTGAACTTCTTCAAGTTCAAAATTTCTCCCACTCTGTCTCTTAGAAATGAATTGACTTTCTAAGAAGACAGCCTCGCAAGACACAAACACTTTGTTATCTTGAGGTTTGTAGAAGTAGTACCCTCGAGAATCCGAGAGGTAACCTACAAAGGTGCATTTTTCGGATCATGGGGCAAGCTTGTTGTCATTCTTAGTTTTGACGTAAGCATCACATCCCGAAATTCTCATATAGGATATATTGGGAACTTTTCCCGTCCACATCTCATATGGAGTCTTTTCGGTGGATTTAGTGGGACTATTGTTCAAAGATCTAATTGCGGTTTGAATCACAAATCCCCAAAACGAGTTCGGTAACTCGGTTTGACTCATCATGGATCAAACCATATCAAGTAGGGTTCGATTTCTCCTTTCGGCAACACCATTTAATTGTGGTGTTCCAGGTGGAGAAAGTTGTGATATAATACCACAATCTTTCAAGTGTGAATCGAATTTAAGGCTAAGATATTCCCCACCACGATCGGAACGTAGTGCTTTTACCTTTTTGTTCAATTGGTTCTCTACTCTGTTTTGAAATTCCTTGAATTTCTCAAACGCTTCACTCTTATGTTTCATTAAATAGACATACCCATGTCTACTTAAGTCGTCGGTGAAGGTTATAAAGTAGTCATAATTTCCACGAGCGGTGATACTCATTGGTCCATATACATCGGTGTGTATGAGTCCCAATAGCTCACTAGCTCGTGTCCCTTTACCACTAAAAGGATTACGAGTCATTTTGCCAAGTTGGAAATATTCGCATGTACCATATGATTGATAATCAAATGGTGTAATCACATTAGTCGAAATTAATCTTTTGATGCGATTCTCGTTTATGTGACCTAATTGACAATGCCAAATGAACGCTTCACTTGGGTCACTTGATTTGAGTTTCTCTGATTGAATGTTGTAGATATTATTAGTCGGATTTGAGGTCTCTAAAATGTAAATGCCATTGATAGAGGAAGCTTGGCCTATAACCAAGTCGTTCCTAGAAATAGTACAACGATTGTTCTTAATGACAAAACAAAAACCGTCCATGTCTAGCATGGCGATTGAAATAATGTTTTTAGAGAGTGTAGGCACATAAAAACAATTATGTAAATACAACTCAAATCCATTAGGCAAAGCTAAAACATAAGTTCCTTTGGATTCGGCCGCTACCCGAGCTCCATTTCCAAGGCGTAGATCCACATCTCCCTTGCTATGCCTCTTCACGTCTCTTAAACCCTGTAAATGATTACAAAGGTGAGAACCACAACCGGTATCTAGTACCCATGTCGTAGTGGAAGTATAATTTATATCAATAACATAAATTTCCTTACGAATTTTACCTTTTGGAGTGATGATTCCTTCCCTTATATTTCGCAAATATACGGGACAATTCCTAAACCAATGTCCCATGCCATAGCAATAATGGCACTCATCATTAACTTGCTTGAAGTTTTTGATTTTCTTTCCCTTCTTCTTGAACCTTTTGCCCTTTGAAGCAAGAACTTGATTGCTTGAGCTCCCACTAGTTTTGGCATCTTTATCTTCCAGAGACAAAGACCCTATAGATTGTATGAGGTAGTCTTCCTGAGACGGACTCACACGAGGTCTAGTAGTAGTAGGTGGTTTAGAAGAAGTGATGAAGTTAAGGTTTCCATCCGAACCTATCCCAAAATGAAGTTCTCTAGTAGTGTCGAAATCATTGTTGGAGCAAATGTCGTCAAGAACATTGTGGTAAGACTCAATAGTTATCGGTGCGGTAGCGTTTGATGGATTCATTGTAATGAACTACAAATATGGAGGAAAAGGAAATATTAACATTTGTCTTTTTAAATCATACTTGTAAAATATTAACAAGATATGAACATTTATATAGTGACCTCTACCCAACTATCATAAATGATTCCAAGATCCAAATTCATATTAACTTGGGCACGGTATGGCCGATGAAACCCTTATCAATATAACTCGGTGGATTAACGTTTTAATCGATTCTACTTTTAGAACTCTTGGTCGATAAAATTACTCTAATAATTATCTATAGCCCAAAACACATCCGACAAGGGCACGATATGGCCGATGAAACCCTTATCGAAAAACTTTTGTTGAGTTCAATCCAAATTTCGAATAAATGTGTCCATGATCCAAATCTACATCAACTTGGGCACGGTATGGCCGATGAAACCCTCATTAACATGAACTCGGTGGATTAACATTCATCACCCACTTCCCCTACGTAACAAGGTTTGTACCCCGGTAGGGCCGAGTGCACTCCCTCGCGAAATAGGTTTTCATGGTTTCTACTATTTGGTAAGGCTATGTCTCAATTAATTGTTTTAGCGAGAGGTCATGACAATTTATTATCTATCACGTTTTAAGTGAACTAAAGCGGTGAACTACGATAATTCTAATTGACACGGTCGATAAACTCGATGAAAGAAGATGCATGTTTTAGTTATGGCGATTTAGCGATGCATGTGACATATAAATAAAATGCAAACATAAAATAAATCCTAGTATGGCCTTCCTAAAATAGAAAAAACTATTAACTATTACATATTCGGAAACCAACTCCATTGGTCCCTTGAACTTCGGTTGTGGCACGTATCTCGAGGTAACACCGTCTTTATGTATCGCCATCTTGAAGAAATCCGTCTTTGGGAACTCCGAGATAAATAAAATTACATAGCAAATTACATAATTTCCTATTATACATTTGTAACTAAGATAAAATAAAATAAATCTATTAAATTACAAAACGGTGATACGAGATCACAAAAAAAAAATTACAACCGAATCGATATTCCCATATATTTCGGGAAATACCAATTAAAACTAAGGCCATACTAAGTAAAATTACATAATTCAAAAATTACATAAATTAAATTATGACAATCATAAAGAAAATGCAGCATTATAATATGTATGAACATGCTCAATTTTAATGCTAAATCGCCTTTAATTAGCCAATATCGTATATTACTCGGTTTTTACGGATTTGCGTGATTTCAACATTTTTTAATCACAAAAATTACATAAATTCATATTTATTCATGAGTTAATTACCCTAACCTCTTAGGACTAAAAATTTAGTCTTCACTAATTATTTGACCATAATTAACTCATATTTCTAAATTTGGAAATTAATGGACCAAAAATTACAAAAATAAGCTATAAACTTCAAATAAATCACAAAATTTCAAATAAATTTGAAATTTGAAATTTAAACTCATGAACATTCTGGAAAAAATACCATGACACTCATAATGTTCAAAACTTAGGTTAAAAATTTCGAAATTTTTCCGGAAAAACAATGTTGCGGTTTATCGGTTTTAACTAAAATAATCATAAAAACATGTGAAAAATTATATACATCAACTTTTCAATTTTAGATCTGAAAAAGATAATAAAATGCAACATATGATGTTTTTCTTTAGTCATAGAGTATGTTTTATTAATATTACACTAATAAAGTCACTATTCATGCTATTTTTCTTCAAAAATCCATAAATCATGCAAAAAGACTTCACTATAGCCTATTATTTTACATACATCTTATAAAATTGTATGTGACAACATACTAAATTTATATGACCAGATTCGAAATTTATCTCATATTAACCTATTTTTCACCTAAATCCGAATTTAATAATGAAAAATCCATTTTTCGAGCATAATAAGTCCAAAAATTATGAAACTTTACAGGTTATCTCAAAATAATATATGTGACAACATATCCAAAAATCACTGGAAAATTCGAAGTTTAGCTATTTTTAGTCCGAAAATGACATTTTTACTCATAAAATCATATTTAAATGCCATTATTGTATAATATGAACAATAAAAATCCGTAAATAAACCAAAATATCCTAAAAACATTTTAGGACCAGAAATTTTAACATGCATAAATTAATTTCGTGATATATCATAATAACACAAAATATTCAAGTTTTATATGTTATTCTTATAACTCGGAAAAACTTTTAACCGATTTGCATGCAAACAACCATGGCTCTTGATACCGATTGAAGGAAAAGTAGATCTATATACTAACATATTCATATATATGTTCCATTTTAATTTGTCATAAAATTAACAAGTGATCTTATGCATGCAAACTATTTAACAAAATAAAGAAGAAATCATCCTTACATTGGAATTTCGGTTCATATGGGCACAAAAGAGATCTTCTTCTCTTTTTATCTTGACCTTTCCTTTTGGATGAACAAAGACCCAAGTGTAGGATCTCTCCCAAGGAATTATACCCAAGGCTAACTCTTAATTAAAATCAATATTATAAATACTAGTACAATATTAATTTTGTAAGAAAATTGACCCAAAATAATTTTGATTTTGTCTCCTAAATCCGGGTAGGAGATAGAGGAAGGAAGGGAAAATATTTTTATCTCTCTAAAAATATTTTTGATGATATGAATGAATGAATAATTATCTCACACACATGTATATGGTGAATAATAAAATTTAAGCAAAAGAACCCTTGTTCTTTTCTAGGTGAAACCGGGTAGGAGGGTGGAGGAAGGCCAATGCATGAGCTTGGTGCTCTTCCACAAGACACACTAGGTATGCATGCCTAGTTGTAGAAAAATGATTACATCTTCCACTAATTTTAATTAACATTATAAGAATATGTTAATTACACCCAATATTTCGGTCCATATGGATAACATGGAATCCATTTTATTTTTGTCAATTGTCAATATGTCACATGGCATATGTTGCATAAATTTGTTGTGCATTTTTAAAATATTAAAAATCAACGTATTATTAAAAATACGTCACATACAAAAATCGACTTAGTAATTCATAATTACTTGTACCAAAATATTTTACCAATTTATAAATCACAACAATTTGTATTTATAATAATTCATTCAAATTTAATTGTTTCCTTAAACAATAATTTCATCTGAGTAATGATACAATTCGATTACTCAGACCGTATCTCATTTTAATCAATTTCAATGTGATACGTAAATTTTACTTCCAAAATCGTCCGTCAATTTTCAAGTAATTTAATTAACTCGTAACATTATACGATTAATTAAATGATCAATTAAGAGTGTTGCCCTATAGATATGACCTAGGGGATCAACTGATCACCACCGTCGCACGACAGTAATGTCAAACTCTAGTCAGCCAATCATTACCGATATATGTTGACCAGTTGATAGTAAAAATACTTCCCAATTGTATTCTTTAAAATGAGATTTAAACATGTGATCATCATGATCCCATTATTGTCGGAGGACACATATTCCAACATACCCCACCATGTAATCTCTAAGCTTTTTATTTTCAACTAGTTTTATTACCCGTGAAAATTACGGGGTTTGTTTGTTCACTATGTAAGGGGTACAAATTTTAGATACGGCAAAATAACCTTGAATCTAAAGTTTCGATAATATCCTAATTTCAATATGATTGAAGACATGAAATGCGTAGCCTTAATCATCTTGTACCGAATCAAAATTAGACCAATTTCACCATACCCTAAAACATAAAGTTGAATGAATTTAAATCGACTCAGAATTGAACATCTTTGTCTCTTTGATTTAAACTAAAGTATCAATACTGGTTAAACTAAAGTTTAGAATGAATTTAAACTAAAAATAAACAAATTTACGACTAACCTAACAATCCTACCGCATTACATTACGAAGTATAAATTCAGCTTGACTTATTTTTTTTTTGCAAGAATAACAAGCCATATATATTCTCCCATACAGGGAATAAGAAGGCCAAATCTTACAAAGGAGAACCACTGTAAATGCCTATATCAAGCATTCAAAGAAGCTATTATCTCACCCTCATTTGAAGGATGAGTTACATACAATAATCTTACGCTAACAACATATTGGATGTTTTTAACAATATAATCAACATCATGCTCCAACCTTGAAAAATTCCAATGTTCCTCTCCTCCCATATACTGTAAATAGTTGCTCCCAAAAACCTAAAAAACCACTTAGCTTTCCAATGCTTAGGAACCCTTCTACCTGCTATCCAGTGAACTTCCTTACTCAACTTAGAAGTTCTGTGATGAATTCTCATCCAGGTCATTATCCGTTGCCATATAACAACAGAGAAATTGCATCTGAAAAACAAATGCTTATGCATCTCATTATCTGCCTTGCACAGTATACACCTGTTCACCAGTGGTATTCCCATGATATGCAGCTGATCAACAGTAGCCAATTTCTGCTGCATTGCTAACACTAGAAAGACACTGTGCTTTGGTAATACTGCTCGATTCCAAACTGCTTTGCCCCAACTAATATTACTACCCTTCCTACGAAACTGGTCATAGAGTAAATGAAGTTGAAGGCATCCCTTCTTAACACAACCATGTAGTAATGCTTCCACATTAGCTCCACTACCTGCCATTTTCTTAGAGTTCATCCCTTACCTGCAATATACTCCTCCAACTTTCAGAATGAGTACTCTTTTTCTGAAGTGTCCAAAAATCTCCTGACTTAATGTTATAAGTGTAATTCCAGGTGGTCCATGAACTATCAGAGTGTTTAACAATCTCCCAAATCCATTTGCAGATGATGATTCTGTTCCAAGCTAAGATCTCCTTTATATTAAAGCCTCCTTCCTGATAAGGGGTACAACAAGAGTCTCAACTTTTCATGATCAGCTTCATGTGACTTTCCTCAGAATTTCGAAGAAATCTCCTGCAGAACTTAGTAATAAGCTTGAGTACTCCTTTTGGTATCAACAAAGTAGAGCACCAAAATTGTTCCAATCCAAAAACGACAGAGTTCAAGAGACCGATTTTCCCCGCATAGGAAAGTTTGTAAGTAGACCAATGATTCAATGCCCTCTTAACTTTGGTGATAAGATCAGCAAACGTTGCCTTATTCAGTTTCCTTTCATTCAGAGGTACTACAAGGTATCTAAAGGGGAACTCTACTTCAATATAACAAGTTGCTCTAAAAATTTTATGCTTAATACCCTCTCTGATGCCACCCATGTAAATATTTGTTTTTTCTGTATTAGCATGTAATCCAGACAGCCTAGCAAAAGAAGCCAATGATGAAGTAATAACCTTAACAGATGAGGTGTTTCCTCTAACAAATAACATCAGATCATTTGCAAACATTAAGTGATTGAGACCCAAATTCCCACACTTAGGATGGTATGAGACCTGATGCTGCTTGTGAATTCCTCTTATGACCCTAGATAAGATTTCCATGCTCATGACAAATAGAAATGGGGATAGAGGGTCACCTTGCCTTAAACCACTAGCTCCTTTAAAAAAAATCAATATGATCTCCATTTACTTTCAAACTGAACCAAGTAGAGGTAATACTTCCTATAATCCACCTCTGAAATTGCTCAGGAAAGTGGAAATGCTGCAACATTTTACCTATGAATTTCCATTGAAGAGAATCAAAGGCTTTTTTGATGTCAACCTTAATTAAGCATCTAGGAAAAACTCCTTGCTGTCCATATCCTTTTATCAAAGATTGAGTCAGCATAATATTTTCAAATATACTCCTCCCTGTAATAAATGCCCCATGTTCTTTCCCCACAATACCAGGTAAGCTTGAGTCTAGAACATAAAATCTTAGTGACTGTCTTATAGAAGATAGTACAACATGCAATTGGTCTATAGTCCATAACAGTGGAGACAAATTATTTTTTAGGAATTAGGGCAAGCAAGGTAGTGTAAGCTTGCTTAGGCATATTTCCAGTCTTGAAGAACTCTTTGACAGCATTAAAAAACTCATGCCAGATGATATTCCATGATGTTTTGAAGAACTTTGCTGAAAATCCATCTTGCCCTAGACTTTTGTTCGAGACAATAGAAAACAAAGCAGTCTGGATTTCCTTATCATCAACCTCCCTGCAAAGTCCCCCCCACCTAGATTCAGGTATCTTAGGTCCATCCAAAGGTTCCATAAGTTCTACATCAATAGGTGTTTGCTGACCTAATAACCACTGATAATAGTCAATGAAGGCATGATTAACAGCAGGCATTCCTTCCCTTTATATACCATGTCTATCCTTGATTTTTCCAATAATACTTTGGTGCTTCCGAGCTATTATTCGAGAAAAGCAGTAACTTGTAGGAGCATCATTATACTTTATATCCTGAATTCTAGCTCTTTGAGTAAGAGAACTTTTTTCAGTTTTCTTAAGTTCCAGGTAAGTCCGCAGCAGAGTTTGCTCCAGTGCCAGCAATGAAGAGTCCAATGGCTTAGTTTGAAGACTAAGCTGATAGTTTGTTGTGCTTCTTTAACTTTCCCAGAAATCCCATAGTAAGAGGTCTTATGAATGTTAATGAGTTGCAACTTAACATTTTTAAGCCTAGAAAACAACCTATGAATTGCATTAACCTTAACAGGAATATCCCAAGCCTCCTTAACAACCTTTCCATGATATTGATGGTCCTCCCAACAAGGGATTGGTTAAAAGCAAAAATTTATTTCAATGACAGAGGGAAGATTAGGCCCAATTCTCTCCTCCATAACTCTCACAATGTTTAGTCACCCATCAAAATCCAGTTGGTAACCTTTGGTTTTAAACCTCTGAGTTCATGCCACAGTCTTTCTCTATGGGCAGCATCATTACTACCATAGACAAAAGAGACATGAACACTCTTTTTTGAAATATGATGCAATAGCTCAAGATGAACTAATTTATCATGGCCAGAAGAAGAGATCACGGTGACCCTTCCAGAGTCCAAAAAAACCTATATCCTACCATTGTAATGGTAGGTATAATTCTTCGGAACAGAATAAGAAGGAAAGGTCTTAATAATGGCAATAAAATTATTCCGTTTAACCCTAGTTTCCAACAAACCAAACACCTCCACTTTATTCCTACTAAGATATCCCCTAACTTCATGCTGCTTTATTGGGTTATTAAACCCCCTAATATTCCAAGAAGAAATTATCATTGTCAGGATCTGGTGGTTCCTTAGCCAGAGTAACCACCTCCACACCATTATCCAATAGTTGCCCCTCATTCTGTAACACCGAGTAAGTATTAGAAACTGAAACTTCATAGGTAGGAACCTGTGTAGTACCCTTCTCTGTATTCTTTTCCTTCTCATGTTGACCCATCCCCCCTATCGTATCAGGGCACAAATGACCAAGCACATGGGATCCTGAACCCACCTCCTTAGCAGCAGAAGAAGAACTAATCTCTGAGTTAGAAGGGATTGAGCCTAGCTTAAAGCATTCTGAGCTCGTTCCCTTCTGCTCAACAAATTGTTAATGCAGGAGGATTATGGCTTAGCTCGTTGCATTTTGAGTCTAGTGCCTCTGAACTGTAAGAATGAGATTTGTCTTTCTGAGAGATTGGCCTATATTCCTACACCACCTTCACAGCCTTCCTTTTCTCCTCCAGCTGTCTATTAATTTTAGTGAATTTACAATGCTCTTTGGTATGACCCAGCTTCTTGCAACAGTGACAATAATATGGTAACCACTCATATATAATTCTTTGTGTAGTTGTTCCATGATAAGGAGATGTGACTGTGACAGTTTTAGGTAACTCCTCAGCAACAATCACTTCCACCAAGATCCTGACAAACATCAGCTTAGATTTCAAAGTTGTTGGTAAATCAGCAAATAGGGGATTCCTTATTGTACTCGCCATCTTACTCAATACTTTCCCTGACCACATGAAAGGATCAAGGTCCCGGAATAAAACCCAAGCTAGCTCTGTTGAAACAGAATCCATCTCTTAAGAGAAGAAGGAGACCACTGCTTCAAAATCAGATTGCTAGAACCCATTGTCCATGGTCCACCTTTTAAAACCTCATTCTTCATATTTTTTTAGAACAAACTAATCTACTTGTGGAAGCTTTGGCTTATAGCCCAAAAAATTACCCGTAAGAGTATTGTTCCAAAATTTAAGTTCATCAGCTACATCATCCTCTACGATCTCAACAATTCTTGTATCCCTACTTTTGTCACAATAATGTAAACTCATACCAGGGGAGGGCTTAGCTACCGAATTCCAAGGACGTGTAATTCCTATCCCTAAATCAGTAACAGGGTTCGGGATAATAGTAGCTTCCTATGTTCTTTTAGCTACCGGAGTCCGTTTATCCAACCATTCAGTAAGATTAAGCAAGTGACCCACCATTTCTGAAGGAATATTACCTAAATTCCCAATACCATTAGGGTTATCTTCCAGATCATCCAAAAGGGCTTATTCCTCCGTAATCTCTTCCACAATCAGTTCATCAGAATCCACTATCGTCGAGGTTTCATCCACAACAGTCTCGGAAATCACAGGTTGTTTGTTACATGCTCTTGTTTTGGCCATGATCAAGCTGAAAAAACAAGAAAAAAGATGAAAATTGACGTTTTTTTGGGTTTTTCAGAGTTTCCTTGGAGAAGAAGTAGCTTCTCTTTCCATAACTAAAACAAATTTTTTTCTCTAATATGTCCTGTAAAATAATAATAGAACATATTATCTAGAGCTAACAATTGAGAAAGAATCTTCATTAATTAACAAAGTAAAAGAGGTGAAACAACTAAAGCACTATTGAGTAATGATACAAACTTTGAACTACAAGAGAGGCTAATCGACTTGTATATATTAATAATAAATCAATCTCATGTTTTGGTTATACATAGAGTATGACTAGTAGCGAAATAACATAACATGTCTCGGACAAATTAACTTATGTATTATAAAGTAAATAATATAATTGTAATTATGATAAATAGTTACGAAATAGTAAAAGGAGAGAGCTTATCTGGATAAGGAGGAGGTTCTGACGTGACTTGAAGTCACTCTCATAAAGTCAAATATGCCCCGTCTGCTACACACGGCCTCAATGGCAATCGACCCCCCCAGTATTAACACAATCGTTGCGACTTCGGTGTAGGCAAAGACGCAGATGAGAACAGACAAGATCGTTGCAAGAAAACCTCAAAGAATATTTGTTAAGAATGTATGGGAGAAGAATGATTTTTGTTGTCCCTCAAACTGAAGGAGAAGACTTGTTTATATAGGCTAAAAAGACTTAAGAATTAACGAAATCAGATTTTGGAAAATAAGAAAGCATGGTAAACCGGGCAATAACTTTGGATGACCACAACAGTCAATTCCGTAGACTGCGCCAATCAGTCCCGGAAATTGAACCTGTGAAAATATTAAAAAATGTTCCAAAAAACAACCTAACTAGTATTTTCCAATGTTGGACAAAAAGACTATTAGAGCCATTATTCCAACAATTCTCCACAATGGCGAAAATAGGAGTAAGAGAGAAAAAATGAGGTAATTAAGGCAACGGGGATTTAGCGTTTAGATGTAGGTGTCTTGTGGACTTTAACTAACACCCAGTGACATACAAATTTTCTCAAACCGCCATTTTTAGTGGACTAAGCCTTTAGATGGAGTTGGTAAGAGAATTTTTGCACACTTGCTTGATCCCAAATCAGGGTTAGAACTCGCATAATCAATGAACTCATCATGAACGTTAATGTTAGGAACAAATTTTACATGCCCCTCACGTAATTCCCGGTTATTTAATGAATGCCTCTAGAGGTCCAAAACCTGAAGAACCTCTTGGGGTTAGGGTGAGAAACCCTCACAATCACATAGGTGAGTTCATCAGATTTGATTATCTCAAACCATCCATAATGACTATGAACTCATTAAGAGCTATTGCTCAACCTTCCACGATGACAATATATTCGTAAGTACAAGAAATGTACACAAAGTAATACCACATCACTTTATTAAATAGGAATGGTAGTAGTACTACAGCTCGAGTTCCTTGTGACTTAGTTTGACCCGTTGAACTTAGATGAACTAAGACGGGTATCCGTCACAATTCACCCCTTTACAGGTTTTAAACCCATTCCTAAAGGTGCCATCAAAACCAACTTCTACCATGGCCATTGGTAGAAGATCTCAATATCCTCTTCATATTTTAAGTACGTACTATTATGATATCACATTTTGTAAGGGATCTCGATATCCGCTTACAATTCACAACCTTTGTGAATCCATTGATATTGATCATATTTTTCCATCAACCTTTTGGTCAATAGTCACTTTATTGTAACTTCTTACCTGTGCATGACCATCAATGGAGCCCAAAGCTCCCCATAAAAAAACTATATGTTAGTAGATCTCTGAACCTTTCGACTCCTTGTCCTGCCAATTCTAGCATAATATCTTCACACCTTATTGCATATTAACAACACAATTTGTATGGTTAACATACATGATATAGCATTATGAAAAATTGTATTTAAAAATCAAATAAAATTCATCATTATTTGACGTTCAATTAAATTGCAAACTCATTCCCAAAGATACAATTGTTTTCATAGATTAGTTTACAAAAAACCATGATGTCCGTCACCGATAACAACGACATAAGCTATATCATATCTCTCATAACACATACAAACATCATATATATATATGAATGTAACAACCTTTCCACCAAGTTCATTTTGTCGTGTATAAACTCAAGAATACATCTTAAATAGCTCATATATTAGTGATCCAATTATCACCAATAACTTCTGTTAAAGAAACATCGCAAAATCAAAACCAGATAAATATAGATTACGCGTCTTTTACCCTTTTCTTTGTTTGCTATAAACATTTAACCAAAAAAAAAAAATTGCTCAAACACATGTATTGTCAACCAACCATTCATAAAATTCATAATCGGAAAAACAAGTTTATACACTCACAATATTAGAGTATTCACAACTATCAACCAAACCCATGTAATTGTCATTATAACCATTTCCATCACTGAAACTCAATTATTTTTTTCGACAAAGTTAAGGGTAGTCTTACCTTCACTAGACGCCCCCACAATCCACAACTTACTCAAACCATTTCCATTGACAATATTTTAGACGTCAAGGCTAACATTCAAAATGACATAAGACGATGAACAAAAAATTACCCTTTCTGAAGCATGTCACTAGAGACCAATATTGGCATATAGTAAATTATTAACATCATAAACCAAGATGTCAAATAATTCATTGTCATAGCCAACTATACATAACAAATTATTTGAGATCCAATTTTGTATCGCACAAAACCATACAATATTTTCCTTTAACACGCTCTATATATCTCCAAGTATATCACATATATACATTTTTCTCAACTTAGAGAAGATATAACGACGAGCTGAAAGTCGTATGCCTATCAAATGTAAATTTATAATCACTT
Source organism: Silene latifolia (assembly GCF_048544455.1). Classification (NCBI taxonomy): domain Eukaryota; kingdom Viridiplantae; phylum Streptophyta; class Magnoliopsida; order Caryophyllales; family Caryophyllaceae; genus Silene; species Silene latifolia. The sequence goes on from NC_133528.1 coordinate 14,003,238, forward strand.
ACTTACTAAACAACTAAAACAGTAATATAGCGAAAGTAAGGGTCGAACCCACAAGGAAGGACTACGTCAATTAAAGTGTGTAAGAGTATAGAGTAAAGTAACCAGTTTAGGGGGTGATTTGATATATTTGATTTATTAAAGAACTAAGACTAAGCAAATAATGAAATAGATGAATTTAAATGGTTTAAAAGGTCTTAGACCCAAAAATATATCCACACTCAATAACAATTAATCATTGTAAGACGGTTTCAACTACTAATCTTGATTACTCTATCGTGAATGTAAAATTCCAATTCTCCTTACGAATAGCCAATTAAAACGAATCCCGTTCTTAATCAACCCTAACTATTAGACAACCCTAACAATCCAGTTCAAGGTTTAATTCAACAGCAGCAATATAATTTAGAGAATTCGATAGAGAATAAATAGCGCATACAATCCAGTTGCACTTTAGATATTTATGTGGATCGCTTCTAAGTATTAATATCAACGTATCCCGTTCAAGACTAATTCTTATATGTTACTTGTGTAAAGTTATCAATAAATCCTATTCAATCAACAATACTAACAATAGAATGAAGAAATCGACTACTAGTTGCGCACCTAGCAATTATCAATCAACATTCATATCATTACGAGCTAAGCAATTCACAATAATCAAGAAGAGAAATTAAAACATTCAAACTCACAATCGGATTAGAGTGCTTCAATCGCTTGAATCCAAGAATAAAGATTAGTTACACATCGTCTGCCAATAATAATAATAGGGTTTTTGTCTCTCCAAGTTGTGTAAAAATCTTCTAAAGCTCTAATAATAAGTTATATAGTAATTAGATAAGATAACTAGATTATGAAATAAAGTATTACTACTACTAATAATAATCGGAACAAACCGAGTAAAATAAATAAACAAGCACGAGTCTAACTATGCTGAATTGCGCGACCAAAGCACAAACAGGTGTCAAATGTAGGTCACGCCGCAGTCGCGCTTCGGTCGCGCCTAGGTCGCGCCTCTATTGAACGTGTGTCGCGCATTGCTGCCTACTCCTTTTCTCTTTGTCGTATACGCGCATGAATAGTGCGACCTACGACCAACGCTTGCGCACACATCTCAAGGTATCTTCATAGGTTTCCGGGCCTACTTATCCTCAAGTGTAGCTTCCGTCTTTGTCACACAAAACCGACCCACAAGCTCTTCTTCATCGTTTCCAAACTTCATCTTCAATATTTGGATCCAAGTCCCGCCAACACTACAACTTCAAGCATTGTACCATTATAATTCATTAAGGACCGCCTTCGTCACTTGAATTTCACTAATTAGACCCTCTTAATACATACTAAAACCGTCTCATCAACTTCCCCACACTTAGATCTTTACTCGTCCTCGAGTAAACTCAAAGGACCCAATAAAATCAAACCAACACCGATCCACAGAAGTATGGCAAAAATCAACAAGACCCACAACGCAACTTATAAAGATGGGTCTCCAATATTGTAAAGAGACATCAAAAAAATTTTAATTTTGCCTAAGTCTCTCATTTTGCCTAGAGTGCTCGCCCTTGCGGGTTTTCACTCTAGCTTATCATTTTTTTCAATCTCACCTCTGCTCTCAGTGGCACGCAACTCGATTCTTCATTTTACCCGGAGCGCCCTTTCGGGTTTTCACTCCGTCCTCGGCCACATCCCAATTTTGCATGGGCGCCCTTTCGGGTTTTCACCTAGCCGGGATACTTTTTCTTTTCTTTTTCACTTTTTTTTTTCATTTTTTTTCATTTTCTTTCATTTTTTTGGGAATAGAAATAACTGAAATAAAGCACACCAAACAAGTACAAATGTATACAAATCGGAACGATTCTCCTCCCCACACTCGAATGAAACATTGTCCTCAATGTTGCAAGGACACAATAAAAGGAAGAGAATAATACACACCTTATCTAAGAAAGCGCCAATGCCGACATAAACTGTGAAGCATACCTCAACACCGCATGAAATAGAACAATCCACGCACCACACCTCCTCCCCACACTTGACCATTAGCACCCTCAATAAAGCACAATTACAAAAGGCCAACAAAAGATAAGAGTAACCAAATGTAATACTACGGTTTTATGAGTCTGTGGGTACTCTATCGAGTGGGGCTTACTCTGTTGAGTAAGTATGTTTTGTATACGAAACAGTAGTCTGCCTGTATGGTACTCGATCGAGTAGGCTTGGCACTCGATCGAGTAAGGGGCACTCGATCGAGTATGTTACTTACTCGATCGAGTAAGTGGTTTTACGGGCTGAGTTTTGACGGGTTTCGTTAATAATGCGAGATTAATATAAAATGGCTTCTGTCACTTTTCTTAATACTTTTAACTATTCTAAAACCTAATTGAGAAGAGGAGAAGCTACGTAACTTGATTGTCATCGCATTGTTAACAAATCCCGGAGCTAGAAGGGTCGGATTTCGTCATTCTTTATACCTTTGTGATCCTTGCGTCGAGAGTAAGCTTTACGTATAACTTTTATATTGTTTTGTTAATTTTGGTTAAACCCTAATTGGGTGATTTGGGGGTTTTATGATTGTATGGTTAAGTAGTAATTGTATGAATGTATGTATAGGAGGAGGGTTTGTAGAGGAGAGGTTTTGAGACAGCTGCTAGATCGTCTGATTCTGTGATTTCATTCCAGGTAGGGTTTCCCTACTCAGTATTAATTACATAATGTGTGGTGATTGCATTGTGATTGTTGAGTAAGTATATTGTTAGTGGTTGTGACGGTTGTGGATTATATTGCTGGTTATGTTGTTGATTGTATTGTTGGTTATATTATTGGTTGTCGGTTGTATCTCTATCTGTGATATTCGGGGCGCGTCCCTGGCTGAGTGGAGTCACTTGCGGGAGTGGCTTCACGCCCTTGGTTCGCCTCCTGTGGAACCCGCCACAGGAGGGATGTGCACATTAAGGAAACTTGGGTTATTCGCTCAGTGGTTGATGAGCAGGGATTTGGTGGGTACGGCTGCGGTCCCCCACTGGCGGTGTGGTGTACCTGTTGCGATGGGTACTCTGGCAGGACTACACACTTTAGTTGTGTGGAGATTGATTATGGAGACTGGGGTTTGATGTGATGATTGAGTTGCTTGGCATTTGTTTTGTTGTGATTTATATTGTGTAATTAGTACTGATCCCGTTGTTTATTTTGTAAACTGTGGTGATCCATTCGGGGATGGTGAGCAGTTGTTGAGCAGGTTTGATATGATGCATTTGGGCTAGCTAGGATGAGTCATAACTTGGCATTATAAGAGTCTTCCGCTGTGTCAGACGATATCTTAGTTGTTCAGTTTTGATAGTAGACACTTTTGGATTTGGTTGTATTAGATTTATCAGTTTTCGTTTTGAACTTGTAATCACTTAAACTATATTTACTATTAAAGTACGTTTCTTTATTGTCTTATGATATTCATTGCCTCGGGTAACCGAGATGGTGACGTTCCTATACCTGAGTGGTCCTAGTAAGGCACTTGGAGTATGGGGGTGTCACAAACTGGTATCAGAGCGACGATCCTGAAACCTGTAACCAATGAATCTAATGAATATAGGGAGTCAAATTAAAATGAACCCGGGGTAGAAGTTGTAGGAGCTAATGCAAAGGCTTGGGAGACGTCCTAAAGTCGCGAACTCACCCTATAATTTTGAACCGGTCACATGGGGTACGTGTCGGGATCGTATGTGTTATCTTTTTGTTTGTGTATCTATGTAGTAACATGTGGTGTGAATCGGTGGATATATGAATGTGGAGGATGGGAGTGTGAATAAAAGATGATGAGTATTGACTTTATGTTGGATAAATGAAGCATGTTGTTTGTTTTATAATGTGGCATAATAGTGACATGAAACTAAAGTTGATTGCTTGAGTATATAAAGAGCTGCTTATATATATATATGAATGGCTGTTGTTTTATGTTGGTATATATAAAGCTTGTATTGTATAGTTGGGAAATAAAGATAAGCATGCGGGTAGTTATACAAGTCTGCATGACTCAATCGAGTGGGGGACACTCGATCGAGAAGGTGAGAGGCTCGATCGAGTGGGTCTGACTCGATCGAGTTGGTAGTTTTGTGTTTTCTGGGCAGAAGCGTATTTTTGGGCACTCGATCGAGTAGGTAGGGGCACTCGATCGAGTGGGGTCAGCTCGATCGAGTGGCTAGTCAGCTCGATTGAGTGTGTTTTTGAGCAGTGTTCTGATCAGGTTCTGGAGTCGAGGCACTCGATCGAGTAGGTGGGGCACTCGATCGAGTGGGTGTTGGTGCTCGATCGAGTGGGTTTTATACAGGTCGTATGCATGTTTTGGGCTATAGTATGAGTGTTTATGTCTACCTTTTCTTATATAATTACAAGATGCCGCCGAAAAGAAACGCCTTGTATGCTAGAGCTGAGAGTATGAACATTGACGACATAGTAAAGAAGTTGGAGCACCAAGATGCTCTTACGGAAGCTTTGAAGAGAGTGGGGAAGGATAAGGAGGTTGATCACTCCAAGATCAGCATCCACATATCTAGGTTCAATCCGAAAGAGTATAAGGGAACAGGGGTGCCAATTCTACTGGACAATTGGCACAGAGAGATGGAGAATATCCTGGAGTTAGTTCATTGCCCAGATGAGTTGAAAGTGGAACAAGCTGCGTTCTACTTGAGGGAAGCGGCAGATGAATGGTGGGACAAGGTCAAGGTGAGTGCTAGGGAGATGTATATGAAGCAGGGACTACCTGCAATACCTTGGGATGAGTTCAGAAAGGCTATAAGACGTGAGTTTGTACCAGAACATGTGAGGAGTAAGCTGAGGGAGGAGTTCGATGAGTTTAAGATGACATCTGATATGACAGTGGCTGAGTACTACCGTAAGTTTAATGAGAAGTCCAGATATGCTGAGGATATGGGGCTGAGTAAGAAAAACCTAGCTTTGAGGTTTGAGAAGGGGTTGACCCCCAAGATCATGGAGAAGCTACCGGTGGGAGTCCTTACAGATGTGAAGGAAGTCTATGAGAGAGCTGGGAGGGCTGAGAGGTTGGTTGAGATGACCAGGGAGAGGGGCACTGAGAAGAGGAAGGCTTAGAGCAAGGGTGGTGGTCAATCCAACTATAAGAAGGGTAACCACACTCAGGCGAGAGCATATTCATCTGGCTCGGGGTTTAATGCCGGGGCTTTGATGCGTGTCATTTATATGATGTTTTACACCTTATTTTACACGCATTTCAGAGCTCATTTATGTAGTTTAGGCTTCTATTCTCCCTATTTCCGTCTACTTTCGTATTTTTGTACATTATTGCAGAAATGTGAAGAATCCAGCGGAAATCAAGCTAAATCCGTCCCCGAGTACCTTGCATTGCATTTGACGTGAAGTATCTACTCAAGGAACGAGCTTGGTGCGCATTTCGAGGCCCAAAAGGCAACTTTATGAAGAATTAAAAGCGGATTATCAGCTACTCTAGTCGATCGACTGGACCCTATGGTCGATCGACCAGAGCCCGACTTGCAGGAACTCCTGTTCAACATACCTCAGTCGATCGACCGGTCCCAGTGGTCGATCGACCAAGCCGCTAATCTGACGTGAATAAATCGAGAATAAGAAAGCCCAATGTATGTTAGGTTTAGGAATAAGTTGTTACGTTATATTCCTATATAACGTAACCTGACATTAAGCAATAGGCATTCAGTTTTTATCAGTTTTAGATCATAAAACAATTAGGGTTCTTGAGATTATCGTTCTTTGATTAATAAAGTTTCTGTTTTGCATTCGGTTTTTGGATCCTTTCCTTTACAAATCCTCTTCACGGTACTGTTCTGCTCTTATATTCATTTTTATCGCTTATTTCGTTCGTAGCTAGAATTGCTAGAATAGTCTCCCGAAACCAATTTATTGTTTTATACTAGTCTTTTGTTCAATTAACTTAAGCATGAATTCAGTAGTTTATTTCGTTAATATTGTTGTTGTTTTTATCAATATCATGAGTAGCTAAATTATTCGTGCTAGGGTGTAGGGAATCTGTAGGTTAGGCGGCATTAAAATTAACATGATCTGAAATCGCATGCCGGTCGATCGACTGGGTTCCCTGGTCGATCGACTGGCCGCGTGAGTTGTATTTCGTTTTAATTGATTTTAATTGTTATGTTTGACGAATCGAGTGCACGCGACTAGTTGAATGCTTAGTATTTGACTGACCCATTAGATCGAAAGATAGGGAAAATTGTTAGACTACCAATTAAAATGACTAAACTATGCTGGGATCGAAAGATAGGTAAAGTTTAGGTTTTTAGTCACTTTTCAGGACGAAAGTCAGTACTAGTGATATTAGGGACCCGTAGCGAGATCGAAAGACGCTACTTGTTAAGAGCGGACCGAGAGGACCTCTTGTTTTCCCGCCTCATGTGTTTATTTCAGACCTACTTAGTATGTTGCCGCCGAAACTACAGTGAACCGACCATCCTAGTACCCCTTTTATATTTGATTTTATACATTTCTTTAGTTTAATTGCCTTTAGCTATAGACCAAATCAAATCAAAACCCCCACACACTGTTACCTTAAGACTAAAATCAGACAGCTAATTATTACATTCGCCTCTCTGTGGTTCGACCCTGCTGCCGCTATCTATAGTTGTAGTTAGGAATTATAAATTTTATTTTTGGTGCTTACAACGACAGGCATCAAATTTTGCGCGTTAATTCTTCGGGGAGGCAATTGTTCTAATTTTTAGTTGTTTTATTTTAGTCTGTTTCTTAGTTTAAGGGACATTCGTTCCTTAAACTATTCTCATATTCTTTTTGTAGTTTCTTCTTATGCGCAGGTCACAGGGTGGTGAATTACTACCGTTCAATCCTGAGATTGAGAAGACTTTGCGCGAGTTGAGACGATCATCTAGAGTATTGCCGACAGAGGAAGAGCCGAGTACTCTGTCTAGTTACTACGAAAACGAGCTGTTTGAGGAGGATCCACATTCATCTCCTGTTTCCACTTCATCAGCTGAGACCGTCACATCTCCGTATTTTCTAGACATGGCTGAAGAAGCGAGTATAGCAAGTCACTCGAAGCCGACAACTGCGAATCTATATAAGGGGTTCGAATTACCGGGAGCGGATAGAAAATTCGAACCGAAGCCTTCTTACATCAACTTGGTTGAGAGGAACCAATTCGGGGGAGCTGCAAATGAAGATGCAGCCAAGCATATGGAGATATTTATTGACTATTGCTGTTCAATACCCCCACCAACCGGTGTGACCCAGGACCAAGTAATGGAGACTATGTTTATATTCTCACTCCGTGATGCTGCTAGGGAGTGGTACAGAGACCTGGACCGAGCTGCTAATGGGATCACTGACTGGAATTCCTTGGCCCTAGCATTCTATAAGAAGTATTTCTCTGCCTCGAAGACTAATGCAATTAGAGCTCAGATCACGAGCTTTAAACAGGGCCCTGATGAGAATTTTCATGAGGCGTGGGTGCGTTTCAAGAAGCTGGTGCGAACTATTCCGCATCATGGGTTCGAGAAATGGAGCCTATGCAATCTGTTTTATAATGGGCTCTATGACGATCAGAGAGCTATCCTGGATGCGGCAGCTAGCGGCAGATTCCAGGAGAATATGGGAGAGACTAAGGGGTGGAAAATTATAGATGATTTTGTGGGATTTATCTGTATGAATCCCTTTATATTCAAGGATTATAACGAATTTTATGAAGATGATTACTAGTCATAAAATAAAATTACATAAACAAAAGTAAAGGATTAAGGAATAACCTTCGGTCCTAGCAAATACGGCCTATGAACAATATCGCAATGATATTCTCCTATCAGTTGCACCCAAGATGATATGAGATATGCCCTTTGATTGTGCTAGAATCGATCCAAATTTTTCTGTAAAAATTTAGGTTTTTTTTGTGTGTTTTTTGATGAGAGAGGAGAGATTAGGTTAAAATAGAATTAGGGTTAAGAAAATGATCTCCCTTTTACTCTTATTGAAACCGAAATTTGGGAGTGAATAAGGGAGATATTATCTTCCCTAAATTCGGCCCATATCACCGAAATAAGGAGTATAATTTCCTTATTTTCGGTTATTCCAAAAATGTATAAAATGTGTTAAATTGTCATCTAGTGAGGATCGAACCCATGACCTCTTGGTTTGTGTATCCTCACTATTACCACTATGACACATTCATCTTGTTGATATTAAATATAACCGATTACATTTAATTACGAATGAACAGATTAATTCGTCCAAGCTAACATTACATACATTTAATTAAATATAACTTATTATATTCAATTTACGAATTGATAGTTAATTCGTCTCAACTAATATTATTTAATCTTCATTAAATAATTGTCTTATCAACACATTGACTAACTGTTTAGTCATATTAGGCATCAATGTGATTATATTTCTATAACCACATCTCTGAAACACATCCTATATGTGTGACCTTTAGGGACCAGTTGATCACCGCCATCTGTATGATAATAACGTCAAACTCTCTAGCAAGCCAACCGTTATTAGGTAATCGTTAATCAACTGATTAAAATACGAAGTATACCCTTGTGAACCTGTAAGAGATTTACAAATATTATCATACTAATTTGTGGAGGACACAAGCTCCAACAAACTCCCACTTGTCCTCACAAGTGTATGTGCGATAACCGATTCTCATATCCTAAAATTTCTCCCACTCTATGTAAAACAATTTGGAAATCTGTATTCACAAAGGTCGTATTTTACAAGCGATCATTATCAAGAGTGGTTTCCCCGACTAGAGAGTAACTTAACTGATAAACGAATCAACATTCGAGCATGGCCATGCATTTCAGTTACAACTCCTCGAGTGGCCCTGAGAAATAACTATACCTGATAAGGGTTGGATATTTTCCTCAACTCGAATTCTGCAGATGTAAGCACAGTATGAAATGACCCAGAAAAAATCTACTTAGCCTCCAGTTACGGCAGACCGTGAGAAAGAAACCAAAGTCACCCAAAAACTGCCTTAATCTCAAGAGACAGTCGATAGTCAAAAGAATCGACTCTAGGAACACAATGGATGTCCTATCCACGACCTGGCACCAAATGTTTTTAAACATTTAGGACTCCATTACGTTGTCACAAAAAGTTGTCCTACGAGGTATCGTTATAATCTCGCATCTGTGATCGATCAGTCAACCGTTTGACTTATGGCTCGTTGAACCCACCATCAATCGACTGCACAATATAATAGCCGGAGTTATCAGCTCACATTGGCGACGGACCAAAACAAATATAATGTAATTTAGTTCACTTTGTGGCGTTCAATGTTGTCAGTACAATCCACATGAAAAACAAAATATTATAATAAAACGATGAAGTTATAAATAGTATATGAAAAAGGTAATGTATCAAATCCATAATCAAGTACTACAACTCAGGAACACGTTTAATTCCCATGGAAATAACGTGCCCTACATGCTTATCATAATTCAACGGTTTAGTGAGAGGATCCGCGATGTTATCATCCGTCGCAATCTTGTCTATCAATATCTCCTCTTGCTCCACGTAATCACGGATCAGGTGAGCTTTCCGATGTACATGTCTAGATTTGTTGCTAGACTTTGGCTCCTTAGCCTGGAAGATGGCACCTCTATTGTCGCAATAGATGGTGATCGGGTCATTCGAACTAGGAACTACCGTAAGTCCTTGTAAGAATTGATGCATCCATATCGCTTCCTTTGCTGCCTCCAAAGCGGCATAGTACTCAGATTAAGTAGTAGAATCTGCTACAACACTCTGTTTGGAACTCTTCTAGCTGACCGCAGCACCATTAAGAGTGAAGACGAACCCGGACTGAGATTTTGAGTCATCTCGATCCGTTTGGAAGCTAGCATCTGCGTAACCGATTGCGCATAGCTTAGTATCGCCTCCATAAGTCAATACCCAATCCTTAGTCCTCCGTAGGTACTTGAGGATGTTTTTAACAGCTATCCAGTGTGTTTCACCTGGAGTCTTTTGGTACCGACTCGTCATACTCAATGCATATGCCACGTCTGGACGTGTGCATATCATGGCATACATAATCGATCCTATTGCAGATGCATAAGGAACACGACTCATGCGCTCAATCCCTTCAGGCGTCGTGGGTGACTGAGACTTGCTCAACTGCATCCCAGTCGTCATTGGAAGGTTCTCCTTCTTGGAGATGGTCATGCTGAACTTCTCAAGAATCTTATCCAAATAAGACTCCTGACTAAGTGATAACGTCCGTCGTGATCTATCTCGGTAGATACGGATTCCCAAAATGCGTTGTGCCTCACCCAGATCTTTCATCTGGAAATGGTTCTTCAACCATTCTTTAACCGAAGATAGGAGAGGAATGTCATTCCCAATCAGGAGTATGTCATTGACATACAATATCAAGAATACAATCTTGCTCCCACTCGACTTGATATATAAGCATGGTTCTTCGACCGATCGAGTGAAACCATACTCTTTTATCACCTGGTCGAAACGATGATTCCAACTCCGAGAAGCTTACTTAAGTCCATAAATGGAGCGCTTAAGCTTGCATACTTTCTTAGGATGTTCAGGATCTATGAAACCTTCAGGTTGCACCATGTACAACTCTTCCTCCAAATAACCGTTTAAGAAGGCGGTTTTCACATCCATTTGTCAAATTTCATAATCATGAAATGCGGCAATCGCTAAGATTATCCGAATGGAACGTAGCATGACTACAGGTGCAAAAATCTCATCATAATGCAATCCGTGCACTTGAGTGAAACCTTTTGCCACTAGTCGTGCCTTATAGGTATCTGGTTGCGCGTCTACAGAACGCTTTATTTTGTAAAGCCATTTGCACTGTAGAGGTTTTACCTTATTAGGTAAATCAACTAGATCCCATACGTTATTCTCATACATGGAGTCCATCTCGGATTGCATGGCTTCGAGCCATAGCTTTGAGTCAGAACAGGTCATGGCACCTTTATAGGTAGCGGGTTCATTACTCTCTAGGAGTAAAACGTCATTCTCCTCGACCATACCAATGTATCTGTCCGGAGGTTGAGAGACTCTACCCGACCTCCTAGGTTCCTCAGGAATATTAACCGTATCATCAGCTGGAGGAACAACTTCCTCCATCCGTTCCTCGGTTGTTGGTTATGGAATCTCCGGCAGCTCGAAGGTTCTATTACTCGTCTTGTTCTCGAGAAATTATTTCTCTAAGAACGTCGCACTAGCCGCAACAAAAACTCGATGTTCGGTAGGCGAATAGAAGTAATGACCAAATGTTCCTTTTGGATAAACTATAAAGTATGTCTTGACCGATCGCGGGCCGAGCTTATCCTCGTGTCTCCACTTGACATAAGCCTCGCAGCCCCAAACCCGAATAAAGGACAAGTTAGGGACCGTTCCCTTCCACATTTCATATGGAGTCTTGTCGATGACTTTAGTCGGACTTGTTAAGTATAAGAGCAAAGCGGTGACAAAAGAGCATAACCCCATAATGAATCAGGCACTACTGTGTGACTCATCATGGATCGAACCATGTCAAGTAAGGTTTGATTTCTCTGTTCGGACACACCATTTAATTGAGGTGTTCCAGGTGGAGTTAACTGTAGAACGATTCCACAGTCTTTAAGGTGTTGATCAAACTCATTTGAAAGATATTCGCCACCCCGATCTGAACGGAGTGCTTTAACCTTTCTTCCCAGTTGGTTCTGTACCCTGTTCTGGTATTCCTTGAATTTCTCAAAGGACTAACTTTTATGCTTCATTAAGTAGACATATCCGTATCTACTCAAATCGTCCGTGAAAGTGATAAAATATCTATAGCCATCTCTAGCGGTAATTGACATAGGTCCACAAACATCAGTATGTATGAGTCCTAATAGGTCACTAGCGCGCATTCCAACACCTTTGAAGGAAATTCGAGTCATTTTGCCAATGAGACATGATTCACACGTGCCATATGTAGAAAAATCGAATGCGGGAATAGTCCCATTATCGACGAGTTTCTTCACGCGTTTCTCATTTATGTGTCCCATTCGACAATGCCATAGATAAGTTTGATCTTTGTCACCAACCTTTATTTTCTTATTATTCACGTGTAACACTTCCGTGGTTTGGTCTAAGATGTAAATTCCATTCATGGAAACTGCTTTGCCATAAATCATTTTATTGAAAGAGAAAATACAGCTATTATCCTTTATTGAAAATGCAAAACCGTCTTTAGCAAGTACGGAAACTGAAATAATGTTCTTAGACAAACTGGGTACATAGTGTGATTATTTAAAAATAACTCAAAACCACTAGGGAGTTGGATTACATATGTCCCGTTCGAGACAGCAGCAACTCGTGCTCCATTCCCGACTCGCAGGTCCACATCACCTTTTTCGAGAGGTATGATGTTCTTTAGGTCCTGCAAATGATTACACAGATGAGAACCACAACCAGTATCAAGTACCCAAGTTCCGAAACTTGCATGGTTAATCTCAATCATATGAATATAAGATGACATACCAACAGGAACGACGCGGCCTGCTTTGATGTCCTCACTGTAGACGGGACAGTTCCTCCTCCAATGTCCAGTCTTGTGACAATGGTGGCACTCTATGTCACCGCCCTTGCTCTTTGCCTTGCCCTGTGAGCCACTAGTCTCACCAGGCGCACTTTTATCGTTTCCTGGCTTTTTAAACTTTGGTTTACCTACAGCTAGGTCGCCATGAGCCTTGCCCTTACCTTTACCCTTGTTTGAAATCATGAGAACATCCTGCTTCATGCTCCCAGTCAATTTCATATCCTTCTCGGTCTGTACGAGAAGGGAGTGTAGCTCATGAGGACTCTTTTTCAAGTCATTCATGTAGTAGTTTGCCCTGAAAAGGGCAAATCCATCATGAAGAGAATGAAGCATTCGATCAATGACAATGCTCTCACTGATTTTACAATTCAGTGCCTCCAGCTTCTCGACATTCTCAATCATGTGAAGAATGTGTGGGCTAACCGGTTGGCCCTTCTAGAGTTTCGCATCAAAGAAGCGACATGTATGCTCATATGTAACGATTCTCGGTGCTTTGGAGAACTCGTTAGTGAGCGTGGTGAAAATCTTGTTTGCACCTTGGGCAATGAAGCGTCTCTGCAAATTGGTTTCCATTGCAAATATGAGTACGTTCTTTATCGCACCCGCTTCCATAACGAAGTCACTATAAGCGAGTGACTCGTTGACTCCTGCATTGGGGCCTGGGTTGACCGATATTGGCTCAGTTAAGTACTTGAGCTTACCGTCAGCAATGGCAGCATTCCGTAGTGCCGCCTCCCAGTCCGCAAAGTTGGACCCGTCGTTTTTCAGACGTGTGAACTGATTCATCTGGTCCATAAAAATTTTAAGCCAGGACGCGCGATCAAGTGTAGCACTAGGCATTGGGATTGCGTTATTTCCACCCATTTAGTTGTAACAGTATTATCAAAATATACGTGTTCTACACTGCGAGAAGAAGAATAAAAATAATAAGCATGTGCGTCGTTTATATTTTTAAGTCTAATGAACTACTGTCATAACGCGAAGACTCAAAACATTTATACAATTGACCTCCCTCAAGAATTATATAAATGATCCCAAGACTCAATTATCTGTAAATTGATAAGCTAACCTTTTAGCTAATTCTACCGTTAGAATTCTTGGTCGATAAATTTCGGTAAATTCTATCGTTAGTCCATCATAATCACGAGAAACTCTTCGGACTATGATGTTGAGGTAAACTAAGTCAACACAACTACTTACCCAACGTAGAAGGGGTCATATTATGCCTACCGACGAAGAAGGGATTCATAGTTGTTTGCCCTTATAAAGACTAATCTCAATTTCCGTTTTAGAGGAAGATCCCATCAACTTTTTAATTCATTTTAAGTGAACTAATATTTAGCATGCGAGAATGAATAAACTAAGGTGATGGCTTAATAAGTCTGTGACATCTGTATGTCCATGAAAACTAACATACAACCTATATGAGTCAATTTTCATGCATTTTAGTAGTAGGTGGTTTTGTTTTAGGCGGAATATGATGCATAAACTATCATGTGAATGAAAAGCAATATGAATGAAAACGTAAAACAATAAAAGTCCTAGTGTGGCCTATCCTATCAAAATGAACAATAAATACAAGTTTGGAATCCATCCTTGGACCCGAGAAGCTTGTCTTGATGTTCCATCTTGATCCATGTAGCGGGAGTGAGCTCCAATCTCCATCTTTAGTCTTCTTAGAAAAATACAATAAATAAATTTACATAAAAAACCTATTTATTACATTCTAATTTCAAAACCCAAAACTAAAGGAAATATAAAGGAGATTCGAGATCTCATAATTACATAAAAAATCATGTTTCCTTCATTACGAAAACATAATTTGACTAAGGCCACACTAAGTATTACAAATTACAACCGATTGCAAAAAAAAAAACGTAAATAAATTCATTCAACGATTCATTCAACAAAATTAAAATGCATCAACTAAAAATAAATTAAACATACATGACACAATTCCTTAATTATGTTGATTAATTTATCCAAACCACCTATTTAAAAATTAAATTAAGTGACAATTCCTCAATTAATCACATTAATTTCAATCTCAATTCATATTAAACTTGTAATATGAATTTAATCCATCAAAATTTTAAATTGTTTTAAAATAATATGGTATCTTTAAATTGTGAACCGTTTCACAATAACTAATTGGCCAAAATCAAAACAAAATTAAAAACCTTTTTTTCTTCGTTTTGGGTCTCGGCAAAAAGAAAAAACAAGAATTTTTTTTTTTTTTTTTTGTTAATCTTAGCACACGGCCAAAAAAAATAACAGCCTTCCATTTTTTTTTTCTCGGCAAAAAGGAAAAACAAAAAAAAAACAGAATCTTTTTTTTTTAATTTTTGGCTCGGCATTTCAGGAAAAATACAACAAAAAAAACAGAATTTTTTTTTTCTTAAGCTCACGGCAAACCCTAAAAATAAGCCGTCAATTTTTTTCTTTTGCGGCAAAAAGCCCTAGAACAAAATTCGATGAAGAAAATGTTTACAGTTGCTATTAGAACATGATTTAGCAAATGAATTAATAAAACATGATTGATCGTATATGCTAAAACTCTATAGCAAAAACAAATTTTTATATCATCGACATGACGATTCAATTTGCATTTTAACTTAATCTGCATTAAATCAAAATCTACCAATTCTTCATATGATAATTTTAACTGATTAAAACAATGATATGAAAAAAGAAATTGGAAATAAATCATCAAACAAAAGAAAAAAAAAAAAACGAAAAACAGACCGGAAAAAAAAAACACCTCTCGGCAAAAAAAAAAATTTCAGCCGAAAATCCTTTTTTTTTTTTTCGAAATTCCATATCTTGTTTACATACAATTTTATGAAAATCATCAAAATTAAAATTCGTGGCCTTGGCTCTGATACCACTTGTGAGATTTATCTGTATGCATCCCTTTATATTCAAGGATTATAACGAATTTTATGAAGATGATTACTAGTCATAAAATAAAATTACATAAACAAAAGTAAAGGATTAAGGAATAACCTTCGGTCCTAGCAAATACGGCCTATGAACAATATCGCAATGATATTCTCCTATCAGTTGCACCCAAGATGATATGAGATATGCCCTTTGATTGTGCTAGAATCGATCCAAATTTTTCTGTAAAAATTTAGGTTTTTTTTGTGTGTTTTTTTGATGAGAGAGGAGAGATTAGGTTAAAAGAGAATTAGGGTTAAGAAAATGATCTCCCTTTTACTCTTATTGAAACCGAAATTTGGGAGTGAATAAGGGAGATATTATCTTCCCTAAATTCGGCCCATATCACCGAAATAAGGAGTATAATTTCCTTATTTTCGGTTATTCCAAAAATGTATAAAATGTGTTAAATTGTCATCTAGTGAGGATCGAACCCAAGACCTCTTGGTTAGTGTACCCTCACTATTACCACTATGACACATTCATCTTGTTGATATTAAATATAACCGATTACATTTAATTACGAATTAACAGATTAATTCGTCCAAGCTAACATTACATACATTTAATTAAATGAAACTTATTATATTCAATTTACGAATTGACAGTTAATTCGTCTCAACTAATATTATTTAATCTTCATTAAATAATTGTCTCATCAACACATTGACTAACTGTTTAGTCATATTAGGCATCAATGTGATTATATTTCTATAACCACATCTCTCAAACACATCTTATAGGTGTGACCTTTAGGGACCAGTTGATCACCGCCATCTGTATGATAATAACGTCAAACTTTCTAGCAGGCCAACCGTTATTAGGTAATCGTTAATCAACTGATAAAAATACGAAGTATACCCTTGTGAACCTGTAAGAGATTTACAAATGTTATCACACTAATTTGTGGAGGACACAAGCTCCAACAGATTTGGCTACCCATAAAGCTGAGTATGGAAATTCCAGGGGAAATCAAAGGAGAGCTGCTGAATCCCCTTCTGTAGCTGCATTATAGGCTCTTACGGCGAGATTTGATAAGTACGAGTTGGGAGGAGCTTCAAAAGGAGGGATCTATCATGTGAATGCTGTTTCAGACGGTCCTTTCGTCTGTAAAAGATGTGGAGCTGAGGGACGTGTTTTAGACAATTGTCCTAGTCCCTTTGAGTCTTGTGCTGTCTTTCAACATTATAGGCAGACAAACACTTAATATGAGCCGAATATCCATCCAAACTTGAGGTGGAGTAGCCAAAATGTCCTAAATCCAACTCCACCTCCACAGCAGCAGCAGCAGCAGAACTATGTGCCCCCTCATAAGCAACAACAGTTTCAAAAACCTCCTTATGTGCCGCAGCAGCAACAATCCCAAGGTTCCGATCTTACTGAGTTGAAAAATTTGTTGCTGAAAGAATCCCAAGCTAGAGAGGCCGGGATGAAGATGTTGGAGAGCCAAATTGCTCATTGGCAAGCAAGAATACAACTCGAGCCCCGAGACATTTACCGACACAAAGTGATCAAAAGGAGACCCTAAATGCCATTACCTTGAGGAGTGGGTCTACCCTTGATGGGCCCGCCATGGTCGAAGATGTCACTGAAAAAGATGAGGCGGAACCGAGTCAGAAGAAAGCTGGAACGAACAGTGGCAAGAAGAAGGCGTCTACCAGGTATATCAGTCGATCGACTGATATACCCAGTCGATCGACTAGTCCGCGAGAAACAGTAGCCTCTGGTCCTGTAGAAGCCAGTCGATCGACTGCACTACCTGGTCGATCGACCGGAAACGCTGCCGATGGTGAGTCTTTTCGTCTTCCAATGCCCAATAATTTGAGGGATCACTTGTTTCGGGGTACGACTACTCCAACAATATTGAGGCAAGACCCGAGTGCTGATGGGTCAGTCCCGGTTCCGAAGTATGACCCGATGTCGATTAATGGATCATTTTTGAGACGGTCTGAAGAGGGGTCGAGCTTTAACAAGGAGAAGGTGGTGGATTTTCAGCCTAAATCCACCGACGCCGGCATGAGAGATTTAGAGGAGAGGGCTAAGTTGCTTCTTACAGCCCCTTATCCGGAGAGATTAGTGCCGACGAAGGAACATGTATCATTTAATAAGTTTGCAAATGTTATCCGTAGCTTAAATGTGCAAGTTCCTTTTCTTGAGTTAGTTAATCAAGTGCCTGCTTACATGAAATTTATGAAGCAACTTTTATCTAAGAAGAAGTCACTTGAAACCGTGCATATTGTCGCACTAACTGAGGAGTCATGCTCTTATTTGACCCATACTGCACCACATAAGTTAGCTGACCCAGGTAGCTTTTCCGTTCCATGCAACATTGGTACCTTCTCAATTGAGAAGACATTATGTGACCTAGGAGCCAGTATAAGTGTAATGCCCTTGAGTCTTGCTAGGAAATTGAAATTGACTAGGTTTGCAGTTACCAACATGACAGTACAGATGGCTGACCGATCTGCGGTCCAGCAAATAGGAGTCTTAGAGGATATTCATGTGCAAATAGGAAAGTTTTTCTTCCCTGTTGACTTCGTTGTACTAGATATGCCCGAGGATGCCCATATTCCTATCATATTGGGTAGACCATTTCTGCACACTGCTGGTGCTGTTATAGATGTTGGTTCAGGGACTTTGACCTTCAAAGTAGGGAAGCACTCCATTGTCTTTGCCCAAACAGCTAAGAAGAAAGACCCCATATGGCCAATCACTTATAATACGGTTTCTGAAAAGAAATCCTATTTTGTGCTTCCTGATATGCCTGTCTCTATTCTTATTCCTGTTGTAACACCTCCGCCCCAGATTGGGAGAAAATTGGAGGAAGATTCGTCTGTTTTAGATATTGCAGGAGCTGGTTTGGGGAAGGAAGAGCCGCAAATTGCTCCAGCTGTGAAGGAGCCAATCGTCTCAAGAGGCGGCTTAGGATGTCTTAGCTATGGCACTGATGAGGAGCTTGATGATGAGCTAGTCAAAGTAAGGGAGTCCGATTTGGATTCTGAGGAGTCAGATGAGGTCATTGCTTGGGAAGATGTTGAAACTGTTGATCCGTTGAGTTCTGCGGATGTTGGAGTTGAGAAGAGTGCAGCTGAAGAGATGAGCACTGTGGAGGCTACTTCTTGTAGCTAGAAGCCAAGCAAGTGGGCCATTCCGTGGCCGTTCTTGATAAACTATTAGTTGATCGAATGCTCTTACAAACATTCTTTTTATTGCTTTTTGTTGGACCTTTTATTTTTCGCTTTTGTGTGCGCGAGACTTCGCTCTTTTAAGTTTGTTTGGGATTTTTAAGACCTTTAGACTTTACATTTGGGTTTTGCGCAATTTTGGGCGCGTTATTATGTGTATTGCAGGTTCTTAAGACCATATTAGTTCAAGTTATTGAGCTAATTGAAGAAATCAGAAAGTTACAGCAGGTTTTCCAGTCGATCGACTGCCTCCTATGGTCGATCGACTGGGCTGCGAATTCCAGAAGCTCCTGTTGCTGTTCAACTTGGTCGATCGACTGGGTGATATGGTCGATCGACCGCCCAGAGCTGCTGTACCTGTTCTCGATCATTCCCCTGCTGTGTTTGGTCGATTTGCGGAGTCAAGGAAGTATAACCTTCACTTTATTCTCCGCTTAATTTCTGATTTCTTCTGTTTTTCTTATTTTGCACATAATTTTGCGTTTCATAATTGTTTTCTCGTTTTACGTGCGGTATCTTTTGTTGGTCTTTTCAGGTACTTATTAGTAGCACTGCTGGCTACTGAAACCTCCTAGCTCACGCTGGTTTGGGGAGGTTTCCTTTTGCTGCGCTTAAAGTCTTGTGAGTTTCCGAGTCTTACTTTATGTCTTATTTCGTTAATTTATCGCAAATTCCCATTTTCCTTTTTGTTTCATTACATGATTTTGCACAATGGGGACATTGTGCGATTTGGTTTGGGGAAGGGTTTTTGCGTTGCATTTCATTTGCTTGCATTCACGTTTACATTTCAGTTTGCATTGTTGTTTAATTTCCTATATATATACAAAATCCAAAAAAATTGAAAAATTTCAAAAAAATTCAAATAAATTGCACGTTTATTTTAGCATATAGGTTGAGTCGGAACGGTAGTATTTCAATGATGACATTGCATTTTCAACTGTTTTTGCCTAAGCCTTGCTAATTGACATGTTATTAGTAGAATCATATATGCATAGTCTACGAGTTTTCGTTACATCTCTTGCTGAACTTGAGACTTGACTTAAATTTTTGGCAAACTACTTATATTTCTGAGATTTAGAGCCTTATAACTGGTGACATCTATGACCAGTTTATTTAGGAATGTGAGTAGTTACTCCTTATGAGACATGTTATATCAATTTGCATAAATATGAACTTAATCTGCTTAATACCTGTATGCATTCGGTTTGTGGTTTGTTGACACATGTGGAAGAGGTCACCCTTTGTTCTTTTTGCCCATAAGCTCCACACTGCCAAAAATAGCCTTTTTGTCCCGTTACTACATCCTACAATTAGCCTGCCCTTGTCAAGCTAGTAGTTTAGTTTTTGGGATTGTTACTACATTTTTGGTGGCATATGCTCATGTTTGAGATGTTGTTGGGAAGATGAAAAGAAGGAAAGAAAGAAATAAAAAAAAAAGAGAAGAAAAAATGATTCTAAAGAAAGAAAAAGATGCGTGCTATACTGTAGAGGGCAGTCGATCGACTGGCCTCATTGGTCGATCGACTGAAGCCCGAAAGGAAAGAGAAAAAGGAAATCAATTCGCATAATTCAAAGTCCTTATTTAATGGCGATTTTTGCTCCCATGTTGCATCTATATCTTATGGGGAGTTGATTGATTAATTATTATGGAGATTGCGAGATTTATGCTTCTAATTAGCACCGGGTTTTATTGTTGATTATGAGCAAGAAGTTGGATGTTGTCATATGGCTTTGTTTAGGTACTAGCTTGATCACCTGTACCTCCACACTCCCATAATTATCTTTGCCTCTTCTTACCCATTACCTCACATATCCATATTTACCTCGGCATGTGTCATGGTCATTTGTTTGGTTGGAATGCATATGTACGGTTGTAGAGATCATTTTCATATTAAATTGTAGGCATGTTCTTATAGGTCGTAGTTAGGTGAGAGTCATTACAATATTACTTCTTTCTATCTTTTACATTTATTCACCTATGCTTAATTGTGTGATTTAAGCGACCCGTGAGAGTCCGATTCGATAAGTCTTTATAGTTGACGGTTCAGAAATTTTTAACGACTCCATAACTCGTTTGCATGATTCATATGCTAATTGATTGTTAGTTGTGCATTAAATTGTTTTAGGCTATTCAGGTTGCATTTCGCTCTGAGATTGAACTCGTTCCATTAGGTTTTAGGATCGAGTCTAGTTCTTGCTTGGGGACAAGCAAGGGTTTAGTTTGGGGAAGTTTGATGCGTGTCATTTATATGATGTTTTACACCTTATTTTACACGCATTTCAGAGCTCATTTATGTAGTTTAGGCTACTATTCTCCCTATTTCCGTCTACTTTCGTATTTTTGTACATTATTGCAGAAATGTGAAGAATCCAGCGGAAATCAAGCTAAATCCGTCCCCGAGTACCTTGCATTGCATTTGACGTGAAGTATCTACTCAAGGAACGAGCTTGGTGCGCATTTCAAGGCCCAAAAGGCAACTTTATGAAGAATTAAAAGCGGATTATCAGCTACTCTAGTCGATCGACTGGACCCTATGGTTGATCGACCAGAGCCCGACTTGCAGGAACTCCTGTTCAGCATACCTCAGTCGATCGACCGGTCCCAGTGGTCGATCGACCAAGCCGCTAATATGACGTGAATAAATCGAGAATAAGAAAGCCCAATGTATGTTAGGTTTAGGAATAAGTTGTTACGTTATATTCCTATATAACGTAACCTGACATTAAGCAATAGACATTCAGTTTTTATCAGTTTTAGATCATAAAACAATTAGGGTTCTTGAGATTATCGTTCTTTGATTAATAAAGTTTCTGTTTTGCATTCGGTTTTTGGATCCTTTCCTTTACAAATCCTCTTCACGGTACTGTTCTGCTCTTATATTCATTTTTATCGCTTATTTCGTTCGTAGCTAGAATTGCTAGAATAGTCTCCCGAAACCAATTTATTGTTTTATACTAGTCTTTTGTTCAATTAACTTAAGCATGAATTCAGTAGTTTATTTCGTTAATATTGTTGTTGTTTTTATCAATATCATGAGTAGCTAAATTATTCGTGCTAGGGTGTAGGGAATCTGTAGGTTAGGCGGCATTAAAATTAACATGATCTGAAATCGCATGCCGGTCGATCGACTGGGTTCCCTGGTCGATCGACTGGCCGCGTGAGTTGTATTTCGTTTTAATTGATTTTAATTGTTATGTTTGACGAATCGAGTGCACGCGACTAGTTGAATGCTTAGTATTTGACTGACCCATTAGATCGAAAGATAAGGAAAGTTGTTAGACTACCAATTAAAATGACTAAACTATGCTGGGATCGAAAGATAGGTAAAGTTTAGGTTTTTAGTCACTTTTCAGGACGAAAGTCAGTACTAGTGATATTAGGGACCCGTAGCGAGATCGAAAGACTCTACTTGTTAAGAGTGGACCGAGAGGACCTCTTGTTTTCCCGCCTCATGTGTTTATTTCAGATATACTTAGTATGTTGCCGCCGAAACTACAGTGAACCGACCATCCTAGTACCCCTTTTATATTTGATTTTATACATTTCTTTAGTTTAATTGCCTTTAGCTATAGACCAAATCAAATCAAAACCCCCACACACTGTTTCCTTTACGACTAAAATCAGACAGCTAATTATTACATTCGCCTCTCTGTGGTTCGACCCTGCTGCCGCTATCTATAGTTGTAGTTAGGAATTATAAATTTTATTTTTGGTGCTTACAACAACAGGCATCAGGCTTCATATGGGTGATGTGACCATTATTTGAGCATGTTTAGTCCCCGAATTAGCCTCGTTCCCATGCTTTTTAGTGCATATTTGGGTCATTTACTATCTTTAGTCCTTTGTTTTGCATATTCTTTGAGGTTTTGTTCCCTTGGTAGAAAAGGAGTGCAAACCTTGCATTTTCATGGCAAAATAGAGCTAAATTGTTCAAATCTAATGACCAAGCATCAAACAGAAGATAAGACTAGAAGGCCTTTGTACATATTGTAGTAGATGGGCAATGATGAAGAAGATCCTTGCATCCTCGACAAAATCCCGGAGGATTGTTGGGAGAAGAGAAGAAGAAAAGAATAAAAGAAAGGTTGAGACGAGATCCGCTCGTCCAACAAGGCAAGACGCCCGTCCAGAAGCTTCCCATGACGCTCGCCCAAGCTTCCCAGACGCCCGTCCAAGACTGCCAGAATCCGCTCGTCCAAGTCCCCAATCCGCTCGTCCAGCCACCCAGCAATCCGCTCGTCCCGATACCTTGGACGCTCGGATTGTGTTACAGACCCCAACGTTTTCTTCTCCCTCCATGAAGATGCGCATATTTTAGAAAGACCGGCAAAAAGGAGACCCGCATCTTTTTCTGAGAGGAGCGATTCCTCAAGGACTTAATCGTCATTTAAGCCCTTAGTAAACCCTAAATTGTGCACCTAATCCCCACTATAAATACCCCATTAGTCTAATTAGATAATCATGTTCTTCTTATCAATCTTTAGTATAGTTTATATCATTCTAATCTCTCTTTAATCTTGTAATCAACTTCTAATCAAATATTAATACAAATCTCATTTCCTTAATTTCTCTTTTGTTCATCTTTTATTTTGGGTAATTGAAGATTATTTGGGTTATTATTGGGAGATTGACAACCTTCCAATCATTCATCAAGTACTTCTATTATTCTTTGCTTTATTTTGGAATGATTAGTAGGTATAATTCTCTTAATCCCTTTTTAATTATTGTTAATCATCTTCATTTATTCATCATGTTTTGCTTTGTTAATATGATTGACAAACTTGTTAACATGTTAAACTTGATAATGAGTGAGTAGTTTCCTTAACTAGGGTTAATGGGTAATTAGGGGAAACCAACAATTCATGCTTAATTTAATATGTTTTCATAATTTATTTGCTTGCTTGTTGTGATCTCAACTTATGCCCATGTTATGTTTGATGAAATGCGAGCCTATGAATCCTTGCATTTTTTACCCATCACTTAGCTTTTCAATGAGACTTGTAAGACATAAACCAACTCGAGTCTCATTAGACCATGCATATAGTTGAGTGGGGTGGATTAAGTCGACTTGTAGGTGTTGTACAATCTAATCGATTCGGCTCCGGGACCCAAACCTTCCTAGGATTGTAAGATATAAACCAACTCGATCCATCACAACAATAATTGCTTGCTTATAATTTGAGAATATGTTTGTATGATCAATTCCCATGAATCCCCTATGACCCCATGACACCCTAGTGCTTTTAATCAATTGTTTACATCTCATTTTAATCATCTTGCTTGTTTACTTTTATTGCTATTTAGTTTAGTGATCTTCTTATCTCAACCCAAATCGTGACACCCCTAGACACCGCTACTTGCAATCGAAAATCCTACATCAATACCCGTCCCTTGGGATCCGACCTTTACTTGCCTCTTTACTAATAGTAGAGTTGTTTGTGAAGTTATAAATATTGTTTTGGTCTAGGTGCTCCTAACGACAAGTAACCGAAAATTAAGCTCCAAGTGAGTCCGACCAAAAATGGCGCCGTTGCCGGGGACGGTGTTAACTTGATTTGATTTTCTTAGATTGTTATTAGTTGTGTCTTTCTTTGCCTTGGGGAAGTAAAACTCCTCAAGGTTTGTTCTAATTGTTTTCGAGTTGTTTGATATTTTGCATATCTAGAAGATCACAAGGTAACTTGTTACCCATTGATCACGAAATTGAAAGGACTTTGACAACCAATAGAAGGCTTGCTAGAAACACTTTGAGAGGAATTGGCGAGGTTTTAGATATTCATTCTCTTGAGTTCATCAACCCTTTTGCAAGAGAAGGTGAGGAGAACCCAACACAAAATCATTCACCAAATCAACCACAAAGTCAACCCACAATGCCTAAATTTTCATCACATTCCGTACCAACCGAGGAGAAACTAGCCAATGGAACTCCCACACCACAACACTTAACCGGAAATTTCATTGCTAAATCCGCATTTATCCAATTAGTCGAAAGAAGCCAATTTGGGGGGATGCCTAGTGAAGACCCTCACTCTCACATGGAGACTTTTTGTGACTATTGTGATGCAATTTCACAAACCGGTGTAACTCAAGACCAAATTCGATGGGTCTTATTCCCTTTTTCTCTAATTGGTACCGTAAAACAATGGTTGAAGAGCCTCGATAAGGCTACTCTTGGAATTGACTCTTGGAAGAAGTTGGCTCTAGCTTTCTACAAAAAATTCTACCCTCTGGAAAAGACTAACATGTTAAGAGCTCAAATTACGGGTTTTAAGCAAAGGGACGAAGAATCTTTGTATGAAGCTTGGGAGCGATTTAAAGGAACTTGTCGCTCATGTCCTCATCATGGACTTAGCGAGTGGTTCTTGGTTCAACAATTTTGGAACGGTCTTTATGAAGACTCAAGAAACATTCTCAACATTGGATCAAATGGTATGTTCACGGAAGTTGACGATAATCAAACTTGGAACAAAATTGAGGAAATGGCGGTCCATAATTCACAATATAGTAGGCCTCGCAAGGCTACTAGAGGAGGAAAGCATGAAGTGGACTCTATTACTCAATTGGGAGCTCAACTTAGTGCTCACATTGATACTATCAACTTGAAATTCGAAAAGGCTATGGCTAAACTTGAAGAAGCCTCAAAATCTCCAAAGCAACTTGTCAATGCCATGGTGGCATCTTCATCAATCCCAAGTGGGATATGTGAGAATTGTGGAACCTTGGGACATGCCCAAAGTGAATGTCGGGGCACTAGTGAGCAAGTGAATGCTTTTCAAGCATACAAGAATGGTACCCCTTATTCAAATTTTTACAATGAAAACACCAAGTTTCATCCAAATCTCTCATATAAAAGCCAAAATGTTCAAAATCCTTCAACATACACCCCACCACCCATGAGAAACCAAAATCAAAGACCCTTTTTCAACCAAAACCAAGGTTACCAAAATCAAACTCCATACAATCAACAAAATGACCAAGGTTTTGATGTTCAAAAAGCGGTCCTCCAAATGCAAAAGAATCAACAAGAATTTTTCAGTCAAATGCAAAAGGATAGCCAAGCAAAGGAAATCACCATCAACAATATCCTAGCCCACACCAAAATGTTGGAAACCCAATTGACTCAACTAGCATCTTCAAGCTCACAAAGGCAAAAGGGGCAATTACCACCTCAAGGTAATCCCCCGAGACATGAAACAGTTAGTGCCATCCACTTGAGGAGTGGTACAAGATATGAAGCACCAAAGAAGCAAGTTGAGGATGAAGTTGTGGAAGCTAGTGACAAAGAAGGAGTTGTGCAAAACTCCAAGGAAAAATAACCCCTCATTCAAGAAGAAGTTTCAAAGAAAAGTGAAGAAAAGGCCAAGGAGAAGGAGCCCATTGTGATTCGACTTCCTTTTTCAAGTCGTCAAGCTAAGCCCAAGTTTGATGACCAACTTGGGAAATTCATGGAAATTGTCAAGAACTTGGAAGTCTCGATTCCTTTAACGGAATTAATCAATCACGTGCCGGCCTATGCAAAGTACATGAAGGACATCCTTACGAAAAAGAAGTCGATCCGGAAGCTTGAGACTATCGCCTTCACTAAGGTGAGTAGTGCAATCGTTCAAGGGAGTTCACCTCCGAAACTTAAAGATCCGGGAAGCTTCTCAATACCGTGTACCATGGGCGACACCACGATCAACAAGGCTTTGTGTGATCTAGGAGCAACCGTGAGTGTTATGCCGTATTTGGTTAGTAAAAGACTAGGGATGGGAGAGCTTAAATGTACCAACATCACACTCTAAATGGCCGATAGAACGACGAAAACACCGTTAGGCATATGGGAAGATGTTCCCGTGAGAGTTGGGAAATTTTTCATCCCGGTGGACTTTGTTATCGTTGACATGGAAGAAGACTCCAATATTCCGATCATCCTAGGAAGACCTTTCTTGCACACTGCAGGGGCGGTGATAGATGTGAAGCATGGAGAGCTTACTCTAGAGGTAGGAGATGAAACCATAACTTTCAATCTTGATAAGACCATGAGAGCTCCCCGTTTGCATGAACCATGCTTTATGGTTGATCACTATAGCCGGAAGGATGATAGGAAGAAGTCGGAATTCCAATGGAAAAAAAAGTTGATGATGCTCTATTCAATGAGCAAGGGAATAGCAACAAAGAGAGCTTGAAAAGATCACCCAAGACAAGTGAAGAGGATGACCTCATTGGCCAAAACAAGAAAGAAGGAGAGTTGTCTCTATCAACTCAAAAACTTTTTAGTGACCAAGTAGACGAGGTTTGCGGTCTTTGGGACGATGAGTTCCAAGGGATTTTCAATCCCTATATTGGTAATGCTATGGATCAAGACCATCATGAAGAGCAACAAGTGCAAAGGTCTATTCAAGATCTTTATCATGATAATGAGCAAGCTTTCGACTACTTCTTCAAGGTGTTGAGTAACATCAACAACACCTTGGACATTCCCCCATGACATCTCACTAAGGATGAGAGTTTGGTGGAGTCCTCTCCAAACCACCATTTGTAAATATTCTAACTCCCTAACTTGCATTTTAATTTTTACATTGCATTTTTGAGATTTATATTTTTGTGCCTTGATCAAGATATTCATCATTTTTGAGAGAAGTGAGGGAGGGACTTATGATTTTATTGATGTGTAGTGCTTTAACTTAGTGTGGGGATAACAATTGCCTAGGCTATTCATGCCTTTGTAGTGCCCCTATAATGAAGAACACGGAAATTGAAGAATGAAAATGACACGGGTTATGCAGTACCCACGGATGGACCTGAATCCGTGTGGTCAAGGAAGAATCCGAGCAGCTCAAAGGGTAATCTGCTCGTCTTCAGGGAATCCGGGCATCTAAGGCGAAATCCGCTCGTCTGGCAGAGCTGCAAATTCCAAAAATCTGGTCTATAATGAAATCCGAGCGTCTCAGCAGAGAAGCCGCTCGTCTGGCTCTGGACGCTCGTCTTTGGGAAAATCCGCTCGTCTTTTTGCTGCAACATTTTAAGAATTTCTCGTGGAACAGAATCCGAACATCCGTCCAGAAAGACGCTCGTCTCACATTGGAGAATCCGCTCGTCTCCGCAGAAAGACGCTCGTCCTGTGGCGTCCTTTCCTGAAGCCTATTTGCGAAGAATCCGAGCGTCCCGATCCCCCTGCCGCTCGTCTTCCCCTGCTGTTTCAAAATTAACGGGTCTCTTAAACCCTATTCCCTCATTCATTTTCATTTCTTCTACATTCAAACACTACCCATAACACAAAACCCCCAAAACCCTCATCCTCTCCATCACCAAAAACAAAAATTCCTCAGCCAAATTCAACAAAATCAAATCAAAACTTCCTCACAACAAAAATTAATCACTCCTTTTGCAACAACAATTGATTCAAACACCAAAATCTTCAACTTTTGAGTCGATTTTTAAGATACAAAACAACATTCTTTCATCTTAAATCGATTTGGGAATCCTTAGAAATTGAAGATTTCAATCTTTCCTTGGTGTATTCAAAAAAAAAGGAGAATGGCAAGAACTAAAGGAGGTAACAAGGCACCCCAAAAGAAGACACTTTCAAAAAGGCAACTAGCTCTTCAAGAAAAACAATTGTCAAAGGCATTGGTAGTCCATGAGGCAAGGTTGGAGGTTCAACGAGGTCCCCCTATGGAAGCTACAACATCAACAACTCCGGTCATTGAGCAATTATCCAATTATTCGGAGGTAATTTTCACTTCCGACTCTCATAGGGAGAAATTCATTCACTTTGTTAAGAAGACCATTATGCCTACAAAATTTATTTGTGAAGATGCTTTGAGAAAGTTGGGTGTTCTTGAACAAACCAAAACCTTCTTTGAGTCTATGGGATTGGGTAAATTGTTTACCATGAAAGAATTGACATACCCCTCCCTCACATTGGAATTTTTGAGTTCCTTGAAAGTCACAAGGGTGGAGACTAGAACCCACATCGAGTTTCGTCTTGCAAATGTTGATAGACGCATCACTTATGATGTTTTGGGCAAGATATTAGGCCTTAGCGATACCCCGTATTATGCAAAGATCCCCGATAAATATGACCCCGCTCCTCTTTGGGAGGCAATTTCCGGAAAGAAATTTGTGCGTTTTCATGATTGTCGTGCTCTATTAGTCCACCATCCGGGCATTAGAGTGTGGCACAAGGTCATTGGGAATACTTTGATAGCAAGAAATGGCACTAATCATCTTACCAAACTCGATTGTATTCTTCTTGAGTCGGCCTTGAACATAGGAAGGGAATTTACCAAGCCATATAATGCTCTAAGACTTTTGGTTGAAAGATGGCTTAATGTCGATTGTGGTAAAGAGGGCACCACTTTTATTGTAAATGGAGGACTAGTTACCCATTTGGCCAAGCACTTTAACCCAAATTTCAACAAAGACAACACTTATGTGGCGGTTAAAGGAGGCCATCTCATTGATATGGACACCATGATTCACAAGTTTAAGTGGGTCAAGCATAATTCTCTTGACACCAAATATGGGTGGTTAACCAATGAAGCTAGAACCTTCACCTTGCCTTCAAAGATTTGCCTATTGAATGTTCACCGACCGAACTACCTTCTTCCACTCTCCGAGGAGACCGAGTATATTATTAAACAAGAAAGAGGCGAGATTGACGAGCCCTCCTCCTCCATTATTACCCCACCCTACCCATTTGAGTATCACGAGTTCAAACCCAAGGATGTCGAGGTAGGAAAAGATTACATAACTCTACTCAAGAGGGAAATTCACAAACAAGCTTACAATGATAGAGTGTATGCCTACAAGGCCCAATATCCGCCCCTCCTACATCTAGCTAGGCAAGGACTTCTTGATCCATCATGTCCTTTGCCTAGTTGGGCGGATATGGGAGTTTTCTTTCCTAGCACCTATAGTGGTGGAAGACCGGGTGGAGAAGAGAATGTTGATGATGAGGGTGTTGATGAAGAAGGTGAAGAAGAAGAGGTTCAAGAAGGTGTTCAAGAGGAAGAAGCTCACGAAGAGGAAGAAGAAAGTGAGGAAGAGCAAGGAAGTGAAAGTGGGAGTGGAGATGATTCCACATCTATGGAGGAAGATGATGTTAATGATGATATGATGGAGGATTAGCAAACCTTGGAGGTTCCTACATTCTTTCACCTCTCTTACGGTTTGTCTACCTCTCTTATTTTCTTTATTTTATCTTGATCATAGTTTTGAGAGTCCTAGCAACATGGAGGATTAACACCTTGGCTTCATTAAGGTGCTCATTTTTATTGTTCCCAATTTGAAAAATCCAAAATGACAAATTGTAGTATCATGCATTGCATTCCATGTGCATGAACTACCCCAAAATTCAAGACATTAGAAATAATGTCTATTTTGGTTTGGGGAAGTCCATGCATATGCATTGGGAGCTAATTCAAATTACGCTCTCCGCCATAACAAAAACACATGCATCATGTAGTGTAGCTTAGTATAATTTGCATTTAGCATAGAAATCATGCATCATACTTGCATAATTTCCTATCGTATTGGCTATTGAGGACAATGCCCATACTAGTGTGGGGATGGGAAATTCTAACTTCACTTTTATTCAAAAATCCCAAAAAATCAAAAATTTCGAAAAAAACCAAAATAAATTGAAAAATTGAAAAACCAAAAACAAGTTCATTTCCTTTGTAGTGTAGTCTTGTATATATTTTTGTATATATTGTGTTTGTTCATCCTTTTTCACATTGATTGACTACGCCACATCCGAGAGATGAGGATATTGAAGACCGCATGGTATGATCTTTCCAATCTCCTTTTTCCTCTTTATGTTAATGACTATGTGGCTTTATTTTGATTAATGCGGTATAAACAATGAGAATTTAGGATTGCATTTAGATTATTTGACATACTAGTTGATAGAAGCATATGCATTAGGATGTATAAATATTAGTTGCATCATGGCATGTAGTTTGCATGTTAGAAAAATTTTGTGAAACCGTCTACTTGGGAAGCTTGACAAGTGTATATAGGCCCTAGTAGATGCTTTTTCTTCTAAGACTTTGCTTGTTAGAATACTTGTAAAACACCCTAGGATGTGTCATATTAGTATCCTTTGACCCATGGTTTAAGGCCTAGTCAAGAGTACCTTGTGGTGTGATAACTCCTTGGCTACCGTTTATTCTAAGGTGACCCTTGAAACCATGCATCCATCATCCATGTTCTACCATATTTTTGACATCAAAGGGAATGGGCACAAAAATTGTTCAAAATTTGAGTTCAAGAAATGAAAAGAAAAGAAAAGAAAAAGTTTGCAAAATGCATCAAAAGAAAAAAGGAGTAACAAAAATGAAAACTCCTATGCTTCAAATATAAGGCACCCTCACTACATATGGGGTGGCTTTGAAAATGTTCAAAAGAAAATGCAAAGAAAAGTTAAAAAGTTGTCAAGTATTGAAATGCCAAAAATAAAAAAGAAATGGCAAAAAGAAAGTGTTCTCAAATGTTATATGCCACAAGAAATTGGGGGGGAAAAACAACAACAAAGCAAACTCCCAACATGAAACTCAAATTCTATCGATCCCTTTATCCATCGTATCCACTGTTGTGCATGGTAGAGTGTGGACAGCGGGCCGCCCACGGGGGCGCTTGGTGAGAACGAAACAAGCGTTTGCATTTTGTATGGAGTCGCCACCAATTTTTATGGGAAATTGGAACCGTTCGAATACCTCGTGCCATGCCAAGACACAAAGTAGAGACATGAACACTAAGCAATCGTTACCCTTAGCATTCTATGTCTAGAATGACTCTCGTGGATGCCAATGAACACGGGTGCTCACGGAGATCTGGAGTAAGGGGTGAGGGTACGTATTAGGAAGCTCTTTTGATCGAACACCTAATCCCGCCCGCCTCGATAGCGGCCTCTACTAATGATTAGGGAAGTTATTCGTACTTGATATATCTACGGCTATATGCATGCAATGCAACATCCAAATTTTAATCCTAGCATGTGAAGATTTAACTAAGTCGGTTGACACATAGTTTAACAATCAATTGGGTCGAAGTGGAATTTAATGCTCAATTACATGTGAAAACATACAAGCAATAAAAGAAATACAATAAAAGAAATACAATAATGAAAATTACATTAATTACATTGGATTAGGCGATTTATGTCGAAAATACCTTTAAAACGGATAATTTGAGAAAAAGAACAAAAAAAAGAATTAACGAACAAAACAGAAGGTGGTAATACGGTTAATAGTTGATTAATACGTAAACTAATTAAACTAGGTCAAGGCAGAAACGGAGTTCAGGGACAGAACTCAGCCAGAATAAAGCAAGAGAGCCGCGTGCGTCCCAGAATAGCGCGCAGACGCTGCGTCTGTTCCCTTGGCTCGCCCGTCGTGAAGCCGTATTTGCAAGTCGTTAATGTCGATTGGTAATTTTAATGATTAATTTAATTATTTACTCGGATGAAAGTGATTAACAGGTTGTTTAACATATGAATAGGTCATAAAAGCAGTAAAATATGAATGAGACGGATGCAAACGGATTAATTACATGATGAAATAATGATAGAAGTGAAAAATATTAATGAGTCCTCTATTGAAATCAATTAACTAGTCTAAACATGATGATATATGACGAATATGCGATGAACATGGGAAAAGACAGATGAAAGCTATATCAAAGACGAATTCCAGAAACCCAATATGAACAAATTGAATCTCTACAACCCGGAATTGAATTTAATGACGAAAACCCGCAAATATTGGATTAATTGGGATTTAAGTCGGATTTGATGATGAATGATGACGATTATGATATACATGTGGAATTATTATGACATTAAGACGAAGAACTAACAAGCGAACAAGCAAAAGAAAGATTTTGAATACGAATTACAGAGAACAAACGAAGAAGAAAGGAAGCAGGAACTGCAGCAGCCTCACGAAGAGGCGCAGCAGGAACTGCGCTCCTTCGAAGAGGCGCAACAGTTGCTGCGTCCTTTCTCGACGGTTATCTACTGGAAATCCGCAAAAACAGGTTTTAACAAAGGGTTTTAGAAATCGGTTTTAACGGTATTTTCGACGTAAATCTTACAATTGATGATACGAAAAGTAAAATACAATAAATAAATAAGGATTATACACCCTCAGACTTACATGTTGACGAAACGAGAAGAACTAAGATATCGATTAGTGATGCTCGACGCGAATGCAAAGAGAGTGCCCTCGTAAGAGGAGAACGATTGATTAATTAAGTTGATTAAGTGTAGTTGGTCAAATTGGTCGGTCATGCAACGAAGAGGCTGGTACCCGAAAAGATCCGAGCTTACGTGGTCGAAAGTTCAAGCACGTAGGCGCCAATAAGTAAGAACAAAGTCTAGAATGCAAAGGGAGAAGAGAAGGGCGGACACTCGCGTGAGAAATATGAGGAACGAAAGCTCCTATTTATACTAATCACGTGAAGGAATTAGGGTTTCGGAGACTCTTTGGAAGTGAATCTCGGAAAGATATGAAAAAGATACGAGAAACACGCAGAAAAGGGGGCTGGGAAGAGGCGCAGCAGCCCATGCGTCTCTTGGAAGAGGCGCAAAGACACCTGCTTTGCGTCTATTCCGAGGAGGTTTCCTCCTGCTGAAGAAAGATTTCCGCGTTTGAGTTATGGTAGGACGGAAATAATTCGATTTCCTTAATATCTTATATGAATATTACGGGATATTATTTGCCAAAAGATAAAATTTGTGAAATATGGAATAGAAATATCCGGAACATTCCAGAACATTCCGACTCGGGATTTAACAGTTATCAGAAAATGGAGACGGTTTTAGACCCGGACTCCAAATGTACTCTAATTACTGCCAAAACGACCGTATCGGGACGTAGATGACAACTAAGAGGTCGACATTAATATTTGAGCAATCACTTGACGATAATCTTACGAATTGTCACAAATCGTTCCGCGTATCAAACATGCGGCCCAATCATCACCGGGTGGTTTGCGGGAGGTGCAGAAATGAGGTATCTACATAGAGAGGGGACGACCCTTCTTCTTGTCTAGGCAAGAAGGGGAATTCCACGATCCTTCAGTGTTTCTAACACCATAGGGTGTCTACTCTTGACGAAAGCATTTAACGATTGAGGACAAAGGTACCCTAGCTTGACACAACTTGGAGGTGATTAATTGGTATCCTTCTAGGCTTAGTAGTTTGAAGAAACCATATCTATGAAGGAGTGTGTACCCCTGAATTGCTTCCCCTTTAGATAATTTTCGCTACTTAGATGAGGAAAGTGGCTATTCTTTTGTAGATGCATCCATTACTTGATTTTGTGTGCTTTAATGTTTAGATGTGTCGCCATTTTGGCAAGACCCACCTTGCCTTGCAAGAAGGCATCCTACCTCTTGGTTGTCTTGTTGTTAGTTGAAGGGGCGGAGTGAGACCCGCTAATTGTCTCATATCGGCTTTGTTAGTAAGTTAGTTTAAATAACGGTCCTAATTTTTGTCACCTCTTTACTTGGGACGAGCAAAGGTTCGGTTTGTGGATATTTGATGTGACCATTATTTGAGCATGTTTAGTCCCCAAATTAGCCTCGTTCCCATGCTTTTTAGTGCATATTTGGGTCATTTACTATCTTTAGTCCTTTGTTTTGCATATTCTTTGAGGTTTTGTTCCCTTGGTAGGAAAGGAGTGCAAACCTTGCATTTTCATGGCAAAATAGAGATAAATTGATCAAATCTAATGACCAAGCATCAAAGAGAAGACAAGACTAGAAGGCCTTTGTACATATTGTAGTAGATGGGCAATGATGAAGAAGATCCTTGCATCCCCAACAAAATCCCGGAGAATTGTTGGGAGAAGAGAAGAAGAAAAGAAGAAAAGAAAGGCTGAGACGAGATCCGCTCGTCCAAGGCAGGACGCCCGTCCAGAAGCTTCCCAGGACGCTCGTCCAAGCTTCCCAGACGCCCGTCCAAGACTGCCAGAATCCGCTCGTCCAAGTCCCCAATCCGCTCGTCCAGCCACCCAGCAATCCGCTCGTCCCGATACCTTGGACGCTCGGATTGTGTTACAGGCCCCAACATTTTCTTCTCCCTCCATGAAGATGCGCATATTTTAGAAAGACCGGCAAAAAGGAGACCCGCATCTTTTTCTGAGAGGAGCGATTCCTCAAGGACTTAATCGTCATTTAAGCCCTTAGTAAACCCTAAATTGTGCACCTAATCCCCACTATAAATACCCCATTAGTCTAATTAGATAATCATGTTCTTCTTATCAATCTTTAGTGTAGTTTATATCATTCTAATCTCTCTTTAATCTTGTAATCAACTTCTAATCAAATATTAATACAAATCTCATTTCCTTAATTTCTCTTTTGTTCATCTTTTATTTTGGGTAATTGAAGATTATTTGGGTTATTATTGAGAGATTTACAACCTTCCAATCATTCATCAAGTACTTCTATTATTCTTTGCTTTATTTTGGAATCATTAGTAGGTATAATTCTCTTAATCCCTTTTCAATTATTGTTAATCATCTTCATTTATTCATCCTGTTTTGCTTTGTTAATATGATTGACAACCTTGTTAACATGTTAAACTTGATAATGAGTGAGTAGTTTCCTTAACTAGGGTTAATGGGTAATTAGGGGAAACCATCATGGGGGATGATTCATGCTTAATTTAATATATTTTCATAATTTATTTGCTTGCTTGTTGTGATCTCAACTTATGCACATTTTATGTTTGATGAAATGCGAGCCTATGAATCCTTGCATTTTTTACCCATCACTTACCTTTTCAATGAGACTTGTAAGACATAAACCAACTTGAGTCTCATTAGACCATGCACATAGTTGAGTGGGGTGGATTAAGTCGACTTGTAGGTGTTGTACAATCTAATTGATTCGGCTCCGGGACCCAAACCTTCCTAGGATTGTAAGATATAAACCAACTCGATCCATCAAAACAATAATTGCTTGCTTATAATTTGAGAATATGTTTGTATGATCAATTCCCATGAATCCCCTATGACCCCATGACACCCTAGTGCTTTTAATCAATTGTTTACATCTCATTTTAATCATCTTGCTTGTTTACTTTTATTGCTATTTAGTTTAGTGATCTTCTTATCTCAACCCAACTCGTGACACCCCTAGACACCGCTACTTGCAATCGAAAATCCTACATCAATACCCGTCCCTTGGGATCCGACCTTTACTTGCCTCTTTACTAATAGTAGAGTTGTTTGTGAAGTTATATATATTGTTTTGGTCTAGGTGCCCCTAACGACCAGTAACCGAAAATTAAGCTCCAAGTGAGTCAGACCAATGGGCGTGGCCAGGGAAGTGGTAGCAGTAGTTGGGGCATGACCTGCTATAACTGTGGCGGTGTGGGCCACAAGAGACATGAGTGCACCAGTGCGGTGAGTGGGGGTTTCCAGAGGCCGTTACAGGGGAGCTTTTCACAGGGTCCTGCACAGAGTTATGCGAGTAACAGACCGGCTGGGTCATGGAACAGCAGGGGAGGTCAGAACAACAACGGTGGGGGTAACCGTAATGGCGGTAATTCTTATCAGAGGCCAGCTACGAACACCAACAACAACCAGGGGTTGGGTGCTAAGCCGACTACCTCAGCTAGTAGTCCAGGGAGGTGGGCAGAAGACCAGTGGAAAGCTGTTTATGATGGAGAAGAAAGCAGCTGAGGACGATGCTCATGTTATCACTGGTACATTTCTTGTTAATGGTGTTTATACCTTTGTTTTGTTTTATTCAGGAGCGTCACAGTCGTTTGTATCATCGAGTCATGTAAAAAGGTTGGGTTTGAGTGAGTTCGAGTCTGTAAGAGAGGAAGTTTTTATACCTTCGGGTGAGTCTGTATCTTATGGGAGGTTGTATAGGGGTGTATCCATGATAGTTGGGCAAGTTGATCTACCTGTAGATTTGCTAGAGTTTCCTCTACATGTATTTGAGATGATAGTCGGGATGGATTGGTTGGGAAAGTACAAGGCTAAGATAGATTGTCATCAAAAGAGAGTCTCTCTACAAAGTCCTAAGGGGATTAATGTGTCTTATCGTGGGTTTGTTGTCAAACCCAAAGTTAAGTTGATTGCAGCAGTGACTTTGAAGTCCTATCTGAGGAAGGGGTGCCCGTTGATATTGTGCCATGTGAGGGACCATACAGTGGAAGATCCGACAGTTGAGCAGATACCAGTGGTGGGGGAGTTTCCAGATGTGTTTCCAGAGGAGATTCCGGGGTTGCCACCGAAGAGGGAGATAGATTTCAGTGTTGAGCTGAAACCGGGGACGGGGCCAATCTCTAAGGCACCGTACCGGATGGGTCCTAAGGAGTTGGAGGAGCTAAGGAAGCAGTTGGATGATTTGATTTAGAGGGGATACATTAGACCTAGTGTATCACCGTGGGGAGCACCAGTTCTGTTTGTGAAAAAGAAAGATGGGAGCCTGAGGTGGTGCATAAACTACAGGGAGCTTAACAGAGTGACGGTGAAGAATAAGTATCCTTTGCCAAGGATAGATGATCTGTTTGACTAGTTGAGTGGTGCAGCAATCTTTTCTAAGATTGATTTGAGGTCGGGTTACCATCAGGTGAAGATTAGAGAGGAGGACATACCAAAGACGGACTTTCACGTCGAGGTACGGCTATTATGAGTATGTGGTGATGCCGTTTGGGTTATCTAATGCACCAGCTGTGTTTATAGATTTGATGAATAGGGTCTTCAGTCAGTTCTTGGATAAGTTTGTGGTGGTTTTCATAGATGATATCTTAGTCTTTTCTAAGACTAAGGAGGAGCATGATGAGCATATGAGTGTTGTGTTACAGACCTTGAGGGAACATCAGTTGTATGCAAAGTTGTCCAAGTGTGAGTTCTGGTTAGAGGAAGTTGCTTTTCTGGGGCATGTGATTTCAAAGAAAGGGGTAGCTGTGGATCCTGCGAAGATTGAAGAAGTTACCAAGTGGGAGGCACCAAAGAATGTAGCTGAGATCAGGAGTTTCTTGGGTTTAGCAGGGTATTATCGACGGTTCGTGAAAGATTTTCCAAGATTGCTAGACCTATGACAACTTTGATGAGGAAAGAGAACAGGTTTCGCTGGGATGAAAGTTGTGAGACGGCGTTCCAAACATTAAAGGAGCGTTTGACCACAGCTCCAATCTTAGCAGGACACGGCTGGGAACTGCTGAGAGGAAATTGTTTGGATAATCTTTGGGAAAATATTGCAAGTAGCAGGACACGGCTGGGAACTGCTGGAGGGAAAACTGTGTGGGTAAATGTTTAATCCTCACGTCTTGAGAGAGACAGTACGTCTGCTTACTCTCGCTGGAGACATCATGGGGGATTATTCTTCTTGTCATGAGAGGGAAAGTATATCCGCTTACTCTCGCTTGAGACATAATGAATGTGTGTCGAATTTTTGTAAATAAGTAAATGCTCGTTGCGACAAGCAAAATGAGCCTTGGAAGGAATAAACAGTCTGCTGCTGGCTTGGAAATGCGAGCCGGAACGAAAGAAAATCGTCGAACGGACCAAAAGAGTAAAATAGCATCGGGGAAGAGGCGCACCAAAGATGGGCCCACAAATAACGAACTTATAACGAATTTTTGAAAATCCGTATGGAGGGAACAAAAGGAAGAGGCGCAGCAAGAGCTGCGTCCCTTGGAAGAGGCGCAGCGCCTGCTGCGTCTATTCCCCAATTTGGCTTTTCTGCGTAAAAACGCGAAAATCAGAGGCATTGTGTCATTTGCATTCGAAACATAAATCACTCATTTCTCTCTCAAATCTTCACCATTTCCGCCAAGTTTTGATTCAAAAGCTTGCTTTAAACATGACTAATTGAGGTATGTGTCTTAATCTTGCATTAATCTTCTACATTTGTTGAATTTTGAGCCGCGAAATTTAGGGTTTTCAACCCTTTTGATCGAAAATTTGGGGCTTTTCCCCCAAATGGATTTGCCTTGTCAAATTGATGTTAGAAATGGATAGTAGGTGATGTTGGGAACATAACCATGTATTTGTTTCAACTTTTCATCAAGTTTTGAGCCTTTGAGTGAAATTTTGAGACGGTTTTACAGCTAAACCGTAAATTGCTTCGAAAATAGCCTTAGGATTGCCCATTTGCGACGAAATTTGATATTTGGGATCCTTGGGTGATGGGTAAACTTTCTACAATCTCGTAATTTTGGTTTGTGACAACTTTTTCAGGACACCTTTCTAGGGCATAATCGCCGTTATAGCGAAATGCTGCCGAATTTTCGACTTGAACCCGGAACTAGGCTTTGAATTAGACTTGACTTGACCCAATTTATCACATGAGTGATCGGGTTTATGGGAATATGGCCAAGGATGGCAAGGGAAGAGCAATTTCAGGGCTTTGAAGGCTCGAAAACTCCTTAACAAAGGCTTGTCGTCATGTGACGCGGCCTGAATTTGCTTTAACGTTGCAGGTGATGAGGCTTCTACTTCTGGGAGAGCTCCCATGGAGATAGACGCCGCTACTGTTGAGGAGGCTTTAGAGCAGGCCTTCACCGCTGCGGTGATGGCTGCTGAGTTTCACGAGAAGGAGGCCGTCGAGGAGGAGGAGATCCCGAGACGAGCCAACGTCGGGCGAGGAGGTCGTCAGCTAAGGGGAGCTCCTGCGTGGGCTGAGACCTGGGAGAGTAGGCACCTCGTGTGGGCTGCAAAGGGTCACCTGTCCTACAGGACGGTGAAGAGCTTGGTAAATAGGAATTCACTACTCACTACTCATCGTTTTTCATTCTTTTCGTCCAAATTTCTTTCAAATTTCATTCAAAACTAAAGATAGCTTTGTTTCAAATCATAATAGGAGGCTGGGAACATCAGGTCGTTCTCGGGGTACACGACGGCGATGGAGCACTACGAGCGGCTGTCGGCGGAGGAGAGGGCCATGATCGAGCGTGGAGCGTTCGGTCCTCTGGTTCAGGTCTGGAGGGATATCGTGAAGAGGAAGTTGCGGGCTAACCTTAGCCTGGTCCGTGCTTTCTTGGACCGATTCTGGGATACGACTTCCACATTTCACATGCCTTTTGGTGAGGTGGGAGTCACTTTGGAGGATTACGGCATGATTTCTGGTTTGCCGTGTGGGACCGAGGAGATGGTGTGGCCGAGAGGCGCCATGAGGGCGGACTCGGCCGAGGCGAGGAGATTGATCGGGTGGAACTTGTCGCCGAAGGCTATTCTACGATGCGGGTTTGGTACCAGTTCTTACGTTCGAGACTACTTTGCGGGGAAGACCCCCGGCGGTGACGATTGACGGGAGGGAGACGGCTCCTCCTCCCTGTCTGGTGAGCAGAGGGCTCGTCCGTGGCTTTGGTGGTTTGTCTTCGATTTACCTCGGAGACAAGGGCGAGAGGTGTCGACGAAGCTTCTTCCCTTTCTTTTCGACTGAGTTCCCTAGGCGCGGGACCGGGTCATCTGCTGGTTTTGCGGTCCTCATCCGCTTTATGAGGGCCATGGTTCGTCCGGAGTTGATGGAGAAGGGGACTTCTCCAGTCTTTGTCGGACTGGACTCGCTTTGGAGGTATGAACCTTCCTTTAGACCAAAGTAAATTCCTTTCTTTATCAAACCATGAAAGATCGTCATTGATTATTCTGCTTTACAGACGTGGGTGTACTCCTACTTCCCGAGTCTCACGCCCAAGAGGACGGAGCCGCTGGAGAGGGCCTATCCTGTGGTGAGGGATTGGGTGATGTGCCGGACGAAGAGCAAGCGTTCTTCTCACAATGTCTACCGGCGGGACGTGAACGCCCTTCAGCTGAGCAGCGTGAGTATCCCATTCGTATTCACTTATACTTCTTATACTTTGCCTTTACTTGATCATAGGAATGATCTTTGCCTTATCTTGTCATAGTGGGTGCCCAGACCTTGGGCAGAGTACGCTGGAGCGCCTCCTTTTGTCGCTGAGGTCCTTCGACCTAGGAGCCCGAGCCGACTCGCTGTGTTGAGGACGTCGATGGGTCTGTGTGGTACTTGGGCGAGCGTTTGGCTCGTCGGTGCTCTCGGGATGCGTTGACGGTTCCCGTCGATCCTCCCAGGACGATGTTTAGGGAGCCTTCTGAGGCTGAGAGGGAGGCGGACTTGGCTGGTGCCAGTGGCGACGACCTTCTTCCCCCTGGCGAGGACTACTCGGCGTTCCTTTACGGGAGGTTGGCGTACTGGCCGGTAGTGGTGAATATCTTCTACTTTTTCTTGATTTGATTTTGAGAATTACGACGAAAGATCATCGGTTTACAGAGAGCTATTTGTCTTTGCAGGAGGTCGAGGCGGCGGGCATCGAGCCCCCAGAGTACCCTGAGTCACTTGAATACACTGACGCGACCGGGAGGACGACGATCTCCGAGCTGCGTGACTTTGACGTAGCTGTGGCGGATGCTGGCCTAGACGACTGGCAGCATCTAATTCGGAGGGTGAGCCTCTAACTTGTATAACTTTCGTGTAGGAACACATTTGATTGAGCTTGTTCAATTTGCTGAGAATTTCCTTTGAAAATGCAGGCCGCGCCGTCCCGGTTCGTGGCACTATGGAGGGTGGCCAACCGGCTGCGAGCTACTGCCATCGAGGCACTCGTCGATGGTCGAGGTCGTCAGGTATGAACCTTACACCCATTTCTCTCTTTTTTTTGATTTTTTGATTTTTCTATTTTCAATTTTGCTTGCATCGATTGACATGAGCCAATTTATTGCTGTTTACAGGGTGACCGCGAGCTGGAGCGAGAGTTGACCCGATCTCGGGGGAGAGAGACACTCGCTTGTTGAGGGAGCTCGAGGTTCGGGACGCCGAGATCGCTGCTCTTGTGGCGAGAGTTGCCGAGTTGGAGGGCGCCCAGCAGTAGTTTTGTGTAGTTTTGTAGACTTGTACATTTGGACATCTGATTTTGAACATTTTTGGACTTTGTTTGGGGCGCAAGCCCCCAGTTTGCTTGTACATTTGCTCTGTTTGGTGTATATACGATGGCCTGAGTGCTTTTGCTGCTGGGTTGTGTTGCTTGTATCTGCAGGTTAGTTCTTGAACAGGTTTGGTAGACAACGGTTTACGCCGTCATGCTGCCGAAATTTACGTAGAAATCACGCAAAGAATACATTTTTATATACATATGGCCTTAATTAGCGCAAAATGAGACTCAAAAGAATGCAAAAATGCAAAAATTTTGCCGGAAATGACCGGACGGTAGGGAGGGTTACCCCCTAAAAAAAAGAAAAAGGATAAATCTATAAGTTAGAAAATGTAGAAATGAAATGCTGAAAAAATGAAAACAAAAGAAAATTATTTCCCAAAAAAGAAAATGAAAGTTATTTCCTAAAAAAAGAAAATGAGAATTATTTCCTAAAAAGGAAAGGAATTAAGTGTGCTGAAATGGAGAAGGTGTCGATGTCGTCTCGAAATGCGTGCCCGCGAATTTAGGAAACCTGAAACATGGTAATCTTCTCGTATTTACCAAAATAAAACCCCGCAGGAATAGGAAATTATGCGTTATAGAATTAGGAAAGATCCAATGCGGAAATCACAGAAGTGAGACTGGGGAAGAGGCGCAGCATGAGCTGCGTCCCTTTGAAGAGGCGCAGCAGGTGCTGCGCCTGTTCCAAGTGGTCCGTTCTGGCGGATTTTTGGAAACAGCAATTAGTATAAATAGAAGCGTCGATGGAGCTTTAATTCACATAAATCTTCCGTCTCTTCTTCGTCTATTCACATAAAACTCCCAAAATAAATCTTCAAAAGAAAATTGTCATCATGAATGCTTTGGAGATCCGCTTGAAGGAATGGACCAATGAATTTTCAAATATGGAGAAGCATGACATGGGTGCTTATAACCTTGGGGTCTTTATTGAGTTTGAAACTCATTAAGGTTGTAAAACCGTTCTTGGATGCTTGCCTTGACTATTGGGACCCGAATTATCATGTTTTCGCGTTCCCAGGAGGTGACATTTGCCCTTTTCCTGAAGAAATAGCTGCTATTGGTGGGTGGGACCCCGAACATTTACCTGCCATTCCTTCCACTTCACAAGGGTATAAGAGCAAATTCAGAGACTTGCTCGGACTGACCAGACTTGAGGTGGATCGTCTAGTTACTCCGAAAGGCGTGAGAATGTTGGACTTTGTAGACCGATTCATCAACAGGGCCGACCCTACTGTTTCTCATGTTGCTAGGAGGAGAGCATTTGGCTTTTGTTTGTTGCACGTTGATGAAGACTTGAGAGGTGATCCCCGTCTTTTGGGCCTTATTGAGCAAATGGAGCTGCGCAGGA
This sequence comes from Silene latifolia, assembly GCF_048544455.1. Classification (NCBI taxonomy): domain Eukaryota; kingdom Viridiplantae; phylum Streptophyta; class Magnoliopsida; order Caryophyllales; family Caryophyllaceae; genus Silene; species Silene latifolia. Next base: position 14,046,186 of record NC_133528.1, read on the forward strand.
GCCCAGCTTGCTTATGCTTAGGAGAGATTATTTTGGGTTTGGATAATAGGAAATCCAACCGCGATCTGCCGTTCTTGGGAGTCCGTCATTTTGCGGGTAAAAGACATCTTTTTTTTTTTTTTTTTTTTTTTTTTTTTTTTTTTTTTTTTTTTTTTTTCGTTTTTGTTTTTTTTTTGTTTTTTTTTTTTTTTTGACGTCTAATACCTGCTTTTGGTAGGTTTGGCTTATGGAACGGCTCCGATTGATCGAGCCCCCAGTTCATGCACTTTCCTATCATTCCCGTTCGATTGCGATGAGGACGCGGTTGTACATGGTGGACTTCACTCGGGTCTGTGATTATTGGAAGAACAAGCTGAAGAATGATGATGGTCCGTTGATTAGGTGGGTTGTACCGTGGTGGCACCTCAAGTCATCCTTTGGAGTATCTTCTTTGGATCCCACTAGGTCCGTGCGCATTCCGGGATTGGAGTTTATGGTATGCATCTTTCTCGGAAAGACCGATGAGGCAAGTTGGGTTGAAGCAGACGATCCCTAGGCTTGACACCGTCCCGCATGATCGCTATGGCACTTACTACCGAGAGCCGAAGGGAGTGGGCTATTAAATGGGCCCAAAGAAACATGTGGTTCTTGAACTTCTCCGCCAATGCTTTGTGGGTGTCGGATTCCTATCTGAGGTGGAGAAAGGCTGCAACTCCGGAAGAGCGCGAGAGACTGAGGAAACGCGAGCCTGTTGACTACAAGGTGCGCGAGGGAGAGAAAGAGAAGGAGAAGCATCTGACAGAGGGAGAAGAAGAAGTCGGGTTTCAAGTCATTCATCCTTCAAAGAAATCAAAGACTACTCCTGTTGCAGAAATGGTGGTTGGCAAGAATGGAAGAGTCAGGCCTCGAGAAAGACCGTTGGTGATCAGGTTTGAAGTGGTGCAAGAGCGCCCAGCTCGAGGTCGTGACAAGAAATATGACAAGAATGACAAGGGCAAGGGGAAGATGGAGGAATAGCCCGAGTCTTTATTTATTATTTGATTATTATTATTATTGTTGTTGTAATAAAAGGGAGGGATTTTTAGAATCCTAGCCTATTCTATTTTATTATGTAACGTACTATTATTATTTAGGAAGCGAATGAAATAAAAGGTTAAATGGTTATGAAACCGTTGGGATTTTCTACTTATTATTCTTGTCGAATTTCAAATGCAATGCAAATGTCCTTCTATTTACATTTTAGATATAATGGGTTGAATCCCGTGAAGGATTGCCTACGTATTCACTTAAAAAGCGAAATCAAACCCTTGCGCGTAGTTCGAGTAAATGTAAAAGAATAATTGTTCGAAGCAAGAGCTTGTAATGAACATAGAAAATAAGCATGAGCTTTTGCTTACTCTGGAGGTGCGAATTTAGTTTATTTGATGATATGAGTATGACAATTTCGTCAAAATGCAAGAGCACAGTGACATTTAGCTTATTTCAGCTTGGCCAGGGGCCGTTTATTTAGTGCCACAAGAGCGACACGTGGGTTTACGCGAGGCGCGTTTTTGGTCCTATTCTAAGCATAGTACCGTTTCAGTTAGTCAAGGTTTGTGGGGTTTGAAAACTCATTCCCATCTAGGTCTGTGATTCTAACCGCACCCCCTGGGAGTATGGATTTGACTAGAAATGGTCCGGCCCAATTAGGTTTGAATTTTCCCGCTGGTCCAACGGGTAAAAGAGCTCTAACCGATTTGAGTACTAAGTCTCCTTCTTTGATGTTTCTTGGCCTAACCCTTTTGTTGAAAGCTCGTTTGATACGTGCTTGATACGTTTGGACATTATGTAAGGCACGAAGCCTACGTTCATCCAGGAGGATGAGTTCTTCATATCTATCCCTCTTCCAATCGGCCTCCGGGATTTGACTTTCTAGTAGAATACGCAGGGATGGTATTTCTAGCTCGACTGGTTGTACGGCTTCCATGCCGTAGGTCAAATAGAAAGGAGTAGCCCCAGTGGGCGTCCTGACAGATGTACGATACCCCCATAAGGCAAAGGGTATTTTGCTTGGCTAATCTCTGTAGTTGTCAATCATTTTCTTGAGAATCGTGACAACATTCTTGTTTGCCGCCTCTACCGCGCCGTTAGTCTATGGTCTATAGGGCTAAGAGTGGTGATGCTTAATCTTGTATTTGGCTAGCAATTGCTCGGTTTCAGCTTGGAAGTGTGACCCATTATCGCTAATGATCTCGTGTGGGCAACCATATCGACAGATGATGTTGTTTTGTATGAATCTTGCCACCTTTTTAGCCGTAAGACCAGTGTAGGAAGCCGCTTCTAACCATTTGGTAAAGTAGTCAATTGCCACTAGAATGAAACAGTGACCTCCTGTTCCGGCTGGGGTTATCTTTCCGATTATGTCAATTCCCCATGCGGAAAATGGCCAAGGAGATGTCATCGTGTAGAGCAACGAAGGAGGCACATGTTGTACATTCCCGAAAATTTGACAATTGTGGCAATGTCTTACGTATTTGATGCAATCGGATTCCATTGTGGTCCAATAATATCCCAGACGTGTGATTTTCTTTGCCATCATAGGCCCACTCATGTGAGGACCGCATTCTCCGTCGTGGACTTCTTCCATCACCTTTCGTGCCTGTGAATGATCAAGGCAACGTAGGACTACACCAAGAGGTGTTCTTTTGTATAATTCTCCTTGCATCAGAATGTATTGGGAAGCTAATAGGCGTATAGCACGTTGTCCCCTCTTGTCCATATCCGGTGGATAGGTACCATTAAGCTTAAAATTCAGGATCGCTTGGAACCAGGGTTCCTGCGCGATTTCCTCTTCGTCGGTGATTTGGTGGACATAAGCCGGCTCTGACCGTCGTTCGATGCACAAAGGCATTTCCATCATGTGATCCGGCATATTTATCAAAGATGCGAGTTTCGTAAGAGCGTCTGCAAATTGATTTTCCTCTCGAGGTAGGTGTAGGTAGGTTACATGATCAAAGAATTGAGCGACTTGGTCTATCCTAGCCTGATATGGTGCGAGGCTTTCGCTTCAGATTTTCCAAGATCCTGTAACTTGGTTGATGATCAGTGATGAATCCCCATGTACTCGGAGGTTTTTAATGCCTAAGCTTACTGCTGCTTGTAGTCCAATGAGACAAGCTTCGTATTCTGCAGCGTTGTTTGTCACCTCGAAGTCGAGTTTGACAGCAATTGGTGTATGCTCACCTTCAGGAGAAATGAGCAACACTCCTATTCCGAATCCTCTTAAGTTTGATGCTCCATCAAAGTATAGGTCCCAGGAGTCTACATCAGTTTGAAGTATATCCTCGTCGGGAAATGACCAAGTATCTATGGTTTGTGCATCATTGATAGGATTTTCTGCGAAGAATTCGGCGACGGCGCGACCTTTTATGGCTTTCAGTGGCACATATTTAAGGTCGAATTCTGAGAGCATCAGAGTCCATCTTGCCAGACGTCCGTTGAGGACGGGTTTCTCGAAGAGGTATTTGACTGGATCCATTTTGGAGTATATCTTGACGGAGTAGCTAAGCATGTAGTGACGTAGCTTCTTCGTAGCCCACACAAGAGCGAGGCATGTCTTTTCGAGTTGTGAGTATTTGCACTCATATTCCAAGAACTTCTTACTTAGATAATAAATAGCTCTTTCTTCACTTCCCACAGTTTGAGCCAGCATAGCACCCATGGCGGTTTCAGTTACTGTGAGATATAAACCAAGAGGTTGATCTCGTTGTGGCGGCATGAGCACTGGTGGTTTAGCCAATATTTCTTTGATTCGGTCAAACGCCTTTTGACAATCATCATCCCACATGGTGTGGTCTGTTTTCTTGAGTTTCTTGAAGATAGGCTCACAAATCATCGTAAGTTTCGATATGAATCGACTTATGTACTGTACCTTTCCCAGGAATCCTCTGACTTCTTTTTCTGTTTGAGGTTGTGGCATTTCGATCAGAGCTTTGATTTTGAAAGGATCTATTTCTATACCCCGTTGGCTAACAACGTATCCCAGGAGTTTGCCAGATGTTACCCCAAATGTGCATTTCTGAGGATTGAGCCTCATGTTGTACTTTCGTAGCCTTGCGAAGAACTTGTGAAGGTTCGCAATATGTCCCTCTCTTTCTTTAGATTTGACAATCATGTCATCTACGTATACCTCAACTTCTTTGTGCATCATGTCATGTAGGAGTGTAGTCGCGGTGCGTTGGTATGTAGCTCCGGCGTTGATCAATCCGAACGACATTACTGTATAGCAATAGGTTCCCCATTGGGTGACGAATGCGGTCTTATGCATATCTTCTATGGCCATCTTGATTTGGTTATAACCCGCATATCCATCCATGAAGGATAGTAATGCATGGTCTGCAGTATTGTCTACTAATATGTCAATGTGAGGTAGAGGAAAGTCATCTTTCGGACTCGCTTTGTTCAAGTCCCTAAAGTCGACGCAAACACGGATTCTCCCATCCTTTTTGGGTACGGGTACTATGTTAGCTACCCAGTCAGAATACTCGGAAACTTTGATGAACCCGGCTTTGAATTGCTTGTCAACTTCTTCCTTAATCTTTAGAGCACATTTTGTTCTCATTCGTCGAAGCTTCTGTTTCACAGGTTTGGAACCTGGCTTAATCGGAATCCTATGTTCGGCAATATCCCTGTCGATTCCTGGCATGTCTTTGTAGGACCAAGCGAAAACGTCTTTGAATTCATTTAGGAGGTCTATGAAATCGGCCCTTTCGGTAGAGCTCAAGGTAGTCCCTATCCTAAGTTCTTTGGGTTCTAGTTCGGTTCCTACATTGATGGGTTCGGTGTCCTCTATTACTGGTCCCCCTTCCCCTTCCTGTAGTATTTCTTTGGCTACGTAGGGAGGTATTTCGATTGAGTCTGGGTCTTGGTCATCCTCGGTATCATCATAAAATGCAATTGCACTCAAGATAACACAAAGAGTAAGCGAGAACCGATTTATTCATATTAAGATTTGAGTAAAGTTGAAACAAAGAAGCCAACTGATCCATGGTCAGTGGCGGCAAAGGGACAGTGGTTGGGGCATTTCCCGAACTACTGTGACTACTCGAGGCTAAGCTAGGAGAAACGAAGGGAGTGGGGATGACAACAGGAGTAGACTCTCTAATGACTTCTCTAGACTCCGACTCTGACTCCGACTCCGACTCGAACTCATCGTCTTCTGGTTCTCCTTTGAACATCTCTCCTTCTCCAGTGGTGAGCTTGAAGAGTCTTCCTTGATTGTTGGTCCATTTGATCGATTTTCTCCATCCTTTCTGCTGCTTCGCGTCGGTTTCTGTGATCAACGCGGTGGGGTTGAAGCGATCGTCTTGAAGTATCATAGTAATGATCTCATCCTGCGCGGCCCTAACGAATCGATCTTCTCCAAACAATAGGCTAACAGCTTGTTCGTCTAAGCAAGGTGCTTGGCGGGTTTTGACGGTAGGAACCGTTTCTGGAGGAATGAAGTAGCAATCGTGAAAGATCTCGATTCCGGCTAACTTCCTCTCAAGATAATGCCAAGGTTCGGGAAATCCATGAAAGAGCTCTGAACTTCCTTCTTGAACAAAGTACCCATTTAAAGTGGGGAGATATGGCCTCATTTGGATTCCCACGTGCTTGCGGTTTTGGACTTGGGCGAGCATTTCGAGAACTTCTTCTTTTGTGGGTTTGTATCCCAGTCCAAGTGGTATCCTTGTTGAGTTGCCTTCCTTGTATGGTGCGAAGGTATTCTTCCGAATAGGGTTCAAAGGCATTCCAGGGAAGTATCCCTGGGATTTGAGTATGTGGTTGACCACCAAGTTGGAGTAGGGATTATAGTATAAGGGTGCCAACTCACTTTCTATGACACTTACACTTTGGAAACCCCCAAGTTCGTATACGGGATCCGCAAGGACTTGATTGTTTGATTGCTTCTCGATTATTGCCTTGATGGGTGACGAAGTGATCGTCACTACTTTGCCATTTAGTGGGATCTTGATCTTTTGATGAAGGGTGGATGTTACCGCTTTGGAGGCATGAATCCAAGGCCTTCCCAGAAGTATGTTGAATGAAGCTTCGATGTCCACTATTTGGAAGTTAACCTTTCGTTCGATTGGTCCCGTGGCTATGGTTAGGTTAGCAAGTCCTACCACTTTTCGTCGTGTACCGTCATATGCACGTACACCTTGATTGGTGGGAGTCCAATCCGACTCTTTCATGCCTAGCTTGTATGCCGTTTTGAGGGGTATGACGTTGACCGCGGAGCCATCATCCACCAAGGTCATTGGCACATTCTTCTTTAGACAAATGACAGTGATGTATAGAGCAAGGTTGTAACTAGAGCCAAAAGGTGGCAAGTCTTCGTCTGAGAAAGTAATAGGATTACTTAGCTTAGGAGATTCTTGGAAGACCAAGTTAACTACATCTTCAGGAGTGGAGTTATGTGCTACGTTTAGCTTGGCCAAAGCTTGCAGTAAAGCTTGGCGATGTGGGAATGAGCTTGCTACTAGTTGCCAGACTGAAAGATCAGCCTTGGTTTTCTGTAATTGCTTGAGCAAATGGTCAGTGGGGTCATCTTCGTTGTCATTTGGTGTGATGACGTTGGTTGGACCGTTTTGAGTAGTGCTTTGATATGGGCGACCCGAACGAGTTAGGTGGTCCACATCTTGGTCTTCACCATTTTGGACTATTTCTTTGACTAGGGAGTTTTCAATGAGATACTCGTCCTCATCATCATCGGCCCAAACCCCATTGACTGCAGCTAGTTCCCTCATTCTCATGATATCACCTTCTAGTCGTATGATTTGATCGACTAGTTTATCAACCACGGTGACTACTTCTTGCATAGTGGCATTTTGAGGGAAGATCAATGGTACACGTTCTTTGGGTGTTGCGTTGGGATTGCGTAAGGTTGTTACCATGCTTTCTAGTTCCCAAACTTGTCTATCTACACTCCTTGCCCATGTGATGAAGTCGGAAATGGTAGGGGAGATAGTAGAGTAGAGCCCTTCTTTCTCAATTGCATGAATTTCATTTTCGGTGGGAGAAATGAGGTGTGACCAATCTAAGGTAGATTCATCACTTGTAATCACTAGAACTCCAAGAGGATTCTGAGTGTTGTTGGGTTTACCTCCTGGTGGTATTGGGAGTCGACCATCTTCAATCATATCTTGAAGCACGTGTTTCAACTTGTAGCATTTTTCTGTGTCGTGCCCTTTGCCCCTATGGTATTCACAGTATGAATTTTCATCCCAAAACTTGGATTTTCTTTCGGGTTCGGGAGTAGGTCCGATGGGTTGGAGTTTACCTTGCTTCATTAGCCTTTTTAGAGCGTTGGAGTAAGTATCCCCAAGGTTTGTGAATTTCCTTGGTGGGGTAGTTTTCTTAGATGGCTCGAGAAGGTTAACCTCATCGGTCTTGCTAGTAGAGCCGTATGAACGACTTGTGGACCCTTGATATCCTCGACCTACCATTTTGGACAAGAGTCCTTTACGGATGTCATCTTCAATTCGTGTCCCTAATACGGTTAAGTCCTTGAAAGTCTTGATGTTTTGATATCCCAAATGATTGGCATAGATGGGTTTGAGATTATCCACAAACTTTTCCACAAGAGTAGCCTCATCCGGGCGCTCAACTAGTTGGGTGCTAGTCTTCCTCCACCTACTTAGGAAGTCGGTGAATCCTTCTTTGTCATTTTGGGTAAGAACCTCTAGAGTGCGCATGTTGACTTGGATCTCGGCATTATCCGCATATTGTTTAGAGAACTCGATTGCGGCGTCCTCCCAAGTAGCGACCTTCTTGTGATCTAAAGTGTAGAACCATTGCTTCGGGATGGTGTCAAGAGATGAAGGAAAGATCCTTAAGAACATCTCGGGTTTGATGCCTTTGATAGACATGTAATCCTTGAAGGCACGGATGTGGTTCAAAGGGTTCTCGTGTCCCTTGAACTTAGGGATATCCGTCATGTTAAAGTTAGTTGGCAATTTGGAATTGACGGCTTCATACTTGCGATTGTTCTCCCTATAAATGTCATCCCCCTTAAGGTACATCAATTGCTCCTCTAGGTATTGGAGTCTTTTCTCAGCTGCAGTCATCCCCATGAAAGGATTCTCATCCCTAGATTCATCATCGGAGTTACGTAGTACTTTACTCTCAAGAGGAAGAAACCTTCCCTCTACGGCGTAGATACGGCCTTCGATGAGTTCAAGGCGGTCATAGGTTTGTTCTTGAGTAGATTGCATTTGGGCTAGCGCGGCCAGGATTCGATCATTACTATTCTGGAGTTGGTGGAAGTTTGTTTCATCACTTGATCCGGGCATCTTGGAAACTGGATAAGAGATCGGCGACGAATCAAAACACGATCGACCATTCTATCACACTTGCTAAAAGAGAAAAAGTTTTGACTCGTGAAGTGGGTGTGTGCCACTTGTGTTGAGTGAGTTTTGAAGAAAGACAAGGTCTTTGAAAATGTGTGTCCTAGTCAACTGTAGTGTAGTTGTAGGAGTGGACTCGAAGTGAGGTTTTGAAATGGGCTTGTGGCCCGAATTTTAACACGACAAACGGACAGAGTTTTGACCGGATTTTGCGCTAATTAGAAGCCCTATTTCGAAATTCTTGTTTGAAAAAAGGGTTTTGATTTTTGAAAATTCGTCATGGTTTTGTTTAGAAATGGTGATCACGTAAGGTTTACACATTTATACAAGCATTATAACAGGATGCTGAGTGCATTTAGAAGGGTTTTGGTTTAAAGGGTGGGTTGCCATACCGAACCATCAAACCCGAAGTCTGTGGAGAGGCTCGTGCCAAACAAGAGTAAGGCCGATTCCTAGTCCATTTCCTCAAGTAGTGAAGGCCCATGATACAAACAAGAGTAAGCATCATGGTATGGATGACGTCAATCGCTATCCATCCTTAGGCCCAAATAAGAATTAGGACCGTTTAGACGGGACGATTGGTCGAATGGGTTGGGTTGGGCCTAGGAAGGTCGAATTAAACGGTCTAGGAAGACCGAGTTATGAAAACCGACAATTGTCTTGTACAAACTATTCCCTAACCTTGTTCAAGTTTCACCCTTGGCTACACGTAAGTGTATTATCCCCAGCGGAGTCGCTAAACTGTGGACAGCGGGCCGCCCACGGGGGCGCTTGGTGAGAACGAAACAAGCGTTTGTATTTTGTATGGAGTCGCCACCAATTTTTATGGGAAATTGGAACCGTTCGAATACCTCGTTCCATGCCAAGACACAAATTAGAGACATGAACACTAAGCAATCGTTACCCTTAGCATTCTATGTCTAGAATGACTCTCGTGGATGCCAATGAACACGGGTGCTCACGGAGATCTGGAGTAAGGGGTGAGGGTACGTATTAGGAAGCTCTTTTGATCGAACACCTAATCCCTCCCGCCTCGATAGCGGCCTCTACTAATGATTAGGGAAGTTATTCGTACTTGATATATCGTCGGCTATATGCATGCAATGCAACATCCAAATTTTAATCCTAGCATGTGAAGATTTAACTAAGTCGGTTGACACATAGTTTAACAATCAATTGGGTCGAAGTGGAATTTAATGCTCAATTACATGTGAAAACATACAAGCAATAAAAGAAATACAATAAAAGAAATACAATAATGAAAATTACATTAATTACATTGGATTAGGCGATTTATGTCGAAAATACCTTTAAAACGGATAATTTGAGAAAAAGAACAAAAGAAAGAATTAACGAACAAAACAGAAGGTGGTAATACGGTTAATAGTTGATTAATACGTAAACTAATTAAACTAGGTCAATGCAGAAACGGAGTTCAGGGATAGAACTCAGCCAGCAACAGGCGCAGCAGAGCTGCGTCCCTTGGAATAGGCGCAGCAGACGCTGCGTCTGTTCCTTGGCTCAGTTCTGGCTGTGAAGCCGTATTTGCAAGTCGTTAATGTCGATTGGTGATTTTAATGATTAATTTAATTATTTACTCGGATGAAAGTGATTAACAGGTTGTTTAACATAAGAATAGGTCATAAAAGCAGTAAAATATGAATGAGACGGATGCAAACGGATTAATTACATGATGAAATAATGATAGAAGTGAAAAATATTAATGAGTCCTCTATTGAAATCAATTAACTAGTCTAAACATGATGATATATGACGAATATGCGATGAACATGGGAAAAGACAGATGAAAGCTATATCAAAGACGAATTCCAGAAACCCAATATGAACAAATTGAATCTCTACAACCCGGAATTGAATTTAATGACGAAAACCCGCAAATATTGGATTAATTGGGATTTAAGTCGGATTTGATGATGAATGATGACGATTATGATATACATGTGGAATTATTATGACATTAAGACGAAGAATTAACAAGCGAACAAGCAAAAGAAAGATTTTGAATACGAATTACAGAGAACAAACGAAGAAGAAAGGAAGCAGGAACTGCGGCAGCCTCACGAAGAGGCGGCGAGGCTGCGCTCCTTCAAGAGGCGCAGCGATTCTTTGCGTCCTTTCTCGACGGTTATCATCGGAAATCCGCAAAAACAGGTTTTAACAAAGGGTTTTAGAAATCGGTTTTAACGGTATTTTCGACGTAAATCTTACAATTGATGATACGAAAAGTAAAATACAATAAATAAATAAGGATTATACACCCTCAGACTTACATGTTGACGAAACGAGAAGAGCTAAGATATCGATTAGTGATGCTCGACGCGAATGCAAAGAGAGTGCCCTCGTAAGAGGAGAACGATTGATTAATTAAGTTGATTAAGTGTAGTTGGGCAAATTGGTCGGTCATGCAACGGAAAGGTTGGTACCCGGAAAGATCCGAGCTTACGTGGTCGAAAGTTCAAGCACGTAGGTGCCAATAAGTAAGAACAAAGTCTAGAATGCAAAGGGAGAAGAGAAGGGCGGACACTCGCGTGAGAAATATGAGGAACGAAAGCTCCTATTTATACTAATCACGTGAAGGAATTCGGGTTTCGGAGACTCTTTGGAAGTGAATCTCGGAAAGATATGAAAAAGATACGAGAAACACGCAGAAAAGGGCCTGGGAAGAGGCGCGCGAGCCCATCTGCGTCTCTCGGAAGAGGCGCAAAGACTGCTGCGTCTATTCCCGTGAGGTTTCTCTCCGTCGAAGAAAGATTTCCGCGTTTGAGTTATGGTAGGACGGAAATAATTCGATTTCCTTAATATCTTATATGAATATTACGGGATATTATTTGCCAAAAGATAAAATTTGTGAAATATGGAATAGAAATATCCGGAACATTCCAGAACACTCCGACTCGGGATTTAACAGTTATCAAAAAATGGAGACGGTTTTAGACCCGGACTCCAAATGTACTCTAATTACTGCCAAAACGACCGTATCGGGACGTAGATGACAACTAAGAGGTCGACATTAATATTTGAGCAATCACTTGACGATAATCTTACGAATTGTCACAAATCGTTCCGCGTATCAAACATGCGGCCCAATCATCACCGGGTGGTTTGCGGGAGGTGCAGAAATGAGGTATCTACATAGAGAGGGGACGACCCTTCTTCTTGTCTAGGCAAGAAGGGGAATTCCACGATCCTCCAGTATTTCTAACCCCATAGGGTGTCTACTCTTAACGAAAGCATTTAACGATTGAGGATAAAGGTACCCTAGCTTGACACAACTTGGAGGTGATTAATTGGTATCCTTCTAGGCTTAGTAGTTTGAAGAAACCATATCTATGAAGGAGTGTGTACCCCTGAATTGCTTCCCCTTTAGATAATTTTCGCTACTTAGATGAGGAAAGTGGCTATTCTTTTGTAGATGCATCCATTACTTGATTTTGTGTGCTTTAATGTTTAGATGTGTCGCCATTTTGGCAAGACCCACCTTGCCTTGCAAGAAGGCATCCTACCTCATGGTTGTCTTGTTGTTAGTTGAAGGGGCGGAGTGAGACCCGCTAATTGTCTCATATCGGCTTTGTTAGTAAGTTAGTTTAAATAACGGTCCTAGTTTTTGTCACCTCTTTACTTGGGACGAGCAAAGGTTCGGTTTGTGGATATTTGATGTGACCATTATTTGAGCATGTTTAGTCCCCGAATTAGCCTCGTTCCCATGCTTTTTAGTGCATATTTGGGTCATTTACTATCTTTAGTCCTTTGTTTTGCATATTCTTTGAGGTTTTGTTCCCTTGGTAGGAAAGGAGTGCAAACCTTGCATTTTCATGGCAAAATAGAGATAAATTGATCAAATCTAATGACCAAGCATCAAAGAGAAGACAAGACTAGAAGGCCTTTGTACATATTGTAGTAGATGGGCAATGATGAAGAAGATCCTTGCATCCCCAACAAAATCCCGGAGAATTGTTGGGAGAAGAGAAGAAGAAAAGAAGAAAAGAAAGGCTGAGACGAGATCCGCTCGTCCAAGGCAGGACGCCCGTCCAGAAGCTTCCCAGGACGCTCGTCCAAGCTTCCCAGACGCCCGTCCAAGACTGCCAGAATCCGCTCGTCCAAGTCCCCAATCCGCTCGTCCAGCCACCCAGCAATCCGCTCGTCCCGATACCTTGGACGCTCGGATTGTGTTACAGGCCCCAACATTTTCTTCTCCCTCCATGAAGATGCGCATATTTTAGAAAGACCGGCAAAAAGGAGACCCGCATCTTTTTCTGAGAGGAGCGATTCCTCAAGGACTTAATCGTCATTTAAGCCCTTAGTAAACCCTAAATTGTGCACCTAATCCCCACTATAAATATCCCATTAGTCTAATTAGATAATCATGTTCTTCTTATCAATCTTTAGTGTAGTTTATATCATTCTAATCTCTCTTTAATCTTGTAATCAACTTCTAATCAAATATTAATACAAATCTCATTTCCTTAATTTCTCTTTTGTTCATCTTTTATTTTGGGTAATTGAAGATTATTTGGGTTATTATTGAGAGATTTACAACCTTCCAATCATTCATCAAGTACTTCTATTATTCTTTGCTTTATTTTGGAATCATTAGTAGGTATAATTCTCTTAATCCCTTTTCAATTATTGTTAATCATCTTCATTTATTCATCCTGTTTTGCTTTGTTAATATGATTGACAACCTTGTTAACATGTTAAATTTGATAATGAGTGAGTAGTTTCCTTAACTAGGGTTAATGGGTAATTAGGGGAAACCAACATGGGGGATGATTCATGCTTAATTTAATATGTTTTCATAATTTATTTGCTTGCTTGTTGTGATCTCAACTTATGCACATTTTATGTTTGATGAAATGCGAGCCTATGAATCCTTGCATTTTTCACCCATCACTTACCTTTTCAATGAGACTTGTAAGACATAAACCAACTCGAGTCTCATTAGACCATGCATATAGTTGAGTGGGGTGGATTAAGTCGACTTGTAGGTGTTGTACAATCTAATTGATTCGGCTCCGGGACCCAAACCTTCCTAGGATTGTAAGATATAAACCAACTCGATCCATCACAACAATAATTGCTTGCTTATAATTTGAGAATATGTTTGTATGATCAATTCCCATGAATCCCCTATGACCCCATGACACCCTAGTGCTTTTAATCAATTGTTTACATCTCATTTTAATCATCTTGCTTGTTTACTTTTATTGCTATTTAGTTTAGTGATCTTCTTATCTCAACCCAACTCGTGACACCCCTAGACACCGCTACTTGCAATCGAAAATCCTACATCAATACCCGTCCCTTGGGATCCGACCTTTACTTGCCTCTTTACTAATAGTAGAGTTGTTTGTGAAGTTATATATATTGTTTTGGTCTAGGCGCCCCTAACGACCAGTAACCGAAAATTAAGCTCCAAGTGAGTCAGACCAATGGGCGTGGTCAGGGAAGTGGTAGCAGTAGTTGGGGCATGACCTTCTATAACTGTGGCGGTGTGGGCCACAAGAGACATGAGTGCACCAGTGCGGTGAGTGGGGGTTTCCAGAGGCCGTTACAGGGGAGCTTTTCACAGGGTCCTGCACAGAGTTATGCGAGTAACAGACCGGCTGGGTCATGGAATAGCAGGGGAGGTCAGAACAACAACGGTGAGGGTAACCGCAATGGCGGTAATTCTTATCAGAGGCCAGCTACGAACACCAACAACAACCAGGGGTTGGGTGCTAAGCCGACTACCTCAGCTAGTAGTCCAGGGAGGTGGGCAGAAGACCAGTGGAAAGCTGTTTATGATGGAGAAGAAAGCAGCTGAGTACGATGCTCATGTTATCACTGGTACATTTCTTGTTAATGGTGTTTATACCTTTGTTTTGTTTTATTCGGGAGCGTCACAGTCGTTTGTATCATCGAGTCATGTAAAAAGGTTGGGTTTGAGTGAGTTCGAGTCTGTAAGAGAGGAAGTTTTTATACCTTCGGGTGAGTCTGTATCTTATGGGAGGTTGTATAGGGGTTTATCCATGATAGTTGGGCAAGTTGATCTACCTGTAGATTTGCTAGAGTTTCCTCTAGATGTATTTGAGATGATAGTCGGGATGGATTGGTTGGGAAAGTACAAGGCTAAGATAGATTGTCATCAAAAGAAAGTCTCTCTACAAAGTCCTAAGGGGATTAGTGTGTCTTATCGTGGGTTTGTTGTCAAACCCAAAGTTAAGTTGATTGCAGCAGTGACTTTGAAGTCCTATCTGAGGAAGGGGTGCCCGTTGATATTGTGCCATGTGAGGGACCATACAGTGGAAAATCCGACAGTTGAGCAGATACCAGTGGTGGGGGAGTTTCCAGATGTGTTTCCAGAGGAGATTCCGGGGTTGCCACCGAAGAGGGAGATAGATTTCAGTGTTGAGCTGAAACCGGGGACGGGGCCAATCTCTAAGGCACCGTACCGGATGGGTCCTAAGGAGTTGGAGGAGCTAAGGAAGCAGTTGGATGATTTGATTTAGAGGGGATACATTAGACCTAGTGTATCACCGTGGGGAGCACCAGTTCTGTTTGTGAAAAAGAAAGATGGGAGCCTGAGGTGGTGCATAAACTACAGGGAGCTTAACAGAGTGACGGTGAAGAATAAGTATCCTTTGCCAAGGATAGATGATCTGTTTGACTAGTTGAGTGGTGCAGCAATCTTTTCTAAGATTGATTTGAGGTCGGGTTACCATCAGGTGAAGATTAGAGAGGAGGACATACCAAAGACAGCTTTCACGTCGAGGTACGGCTATTATGAGTATGTGGTGATGCCGTTTGGGTTATCTAATGCACCAGCTGTGTTTATAGATTTGATGAATAGGGTCTTCAGTCAGTTCTTGGATAAGTTTGTGGTGGTTTTCATAGATGATATCTTAGTCTTTTCTAAGACTAAGGAGGAGCATGATGAGCATCTGAGTGTTGTGTTACAGACCTTGAGGGAACATCAGTTGTATGCAAAGTTGTCCAAGTGTGAGTTCTGGTTAGAGGAAGTTGCTTTTCTGGGGCATGTGATTTCAAAGAAAGGGGTAGCTGTGGATCCTACGAAGATTGAAGTAGTTACCAAGTGGGAGGCACCAAAGAATGTAGCTGAGATCAGGAGTTTCTTGGGTTTAGCAGGGTATTATCGACGGTTCGTGAAAGATTTTCCAAGATTGCTAGACCTATGACAACTTTGATGAGGAAAGAGAACAGGTTTCGCTGGGATGAAAGTTGTGAGACGGCGTTCCAAACATTAAAGGAGCGTTTGACCACAGCTCCAATCTTAGCATTGCCTGAAGGGAGTGAGAACTTTGAAGTGTACACAGATGTTTCAAAGAATGGGTTGGGATGTGTGTTGATGCAGAATGGGAAACTAATTGCCTATGCTTCTAGGCAATTGAAGCCTTATGAGGAGAGCTACCCTACTCCTGATCTAGAGCTGGGTGCAGTTGTGTTTGCTCTTAAGATTTGGAGATATTACCTTTATGGTGCGACCTTTAAGGTATTTTCAGATCACAAGAGTCTCAAGTACATCTTCACTCAAAAGGAGTTGAACATGAGACAAGGGAGGTGGATGGAGTTGATTGGCGATTATGACATGGATATTATATACTATGAAGGGAAGGCCAATGTGGTTGCAGATGCTTTGAGCAGGAAGAGTGTGCATTCTTTGTGCACTGCTATATCTTTGATGAGATTGAGAGATGAGGTGGGGAAGTTCGGGATACATATGATCCAGAAAGGGGATGCTATGGGAGATTTGACAGTACAGCCAATCTTGTATGATGATATTCGCAGTAAACAGGCGTTGGATCCCAAGGTTGTGGAGTGGAGAGCTGGAGTAGAGAAAGGGACAGTGTCTAGATTATCTATTCATACAGACGGTAGTTTGAGACTTGATGGGAAGTGGTGTGTTCCTAATGATTAAGAGCTGAAGAAGATAATCATGACAAAGCCTCATTGCACACCATACTCGGTACATCCAGGTGGTGATAAGCTATACAAAGATTTGAAGAAGACTTTCTGGTGGCCTGGGATGAAGAAAGAAACAGCTGAGTTCGTGGCTCGTTGTTTGACATGTTAGAGAGTGAAAGGGGAGCAGCATCGACCACAAGGTAAGATTCAATCTCTTGAGGTACCTGAGTGGAAGTGGGAGTCCATTTATATGGATTTCATTGTCGGTTTACCGAAGAGTCAACAGGGTAACAACATGATCTGGGTTATAGTGGATTGACTGACCAAGTCAGCTCATTTTGTGCTAATGAAAGATACATGGACTAAGACACAGTTAGCTATGGCTTATCGGAAGAATGTGGTGATATTACATGGGGTGCCTAAAGATATAGTGTCTGACAGAGATTCGAGGTTTATTTCACGGTTTTGGAAAGAGTTGCAGGAGTCTTTGGGAACTACATTGAAGATGAGTACATCATTTCATCCTGCCACAAATGGTCAGACAGAGAAGACAATCAAGACTCTAGAGGATATGTTGCGAGCTTGTGTTATGGATTTTGGTGGTAGCTGGGAACAGAGATTGGATTTAATGGAGTATTCTTACAACAACAACTATCACACCAGTATTGGCATGGCGCCATTTGAGGCTTTATATGGGAGGAGATGTAGGAGTCCGATTTGTTGGGATGATAGTGCAGAGGCAGTGGTTTTAGGACCTGAGATGGTTCATGAGATGGTGGAGCGGCCCAGGATCGACAAAAGAGTTATGCCGATCTACATCGCCGGGATATAGAGTTTCAGGTTGGGGCAGGGTTCTTTTGAAAGTGTCTCCTATGCATGGGGTCATGAGATTTTGTAAGAAAGGGAAGCTGAGTCAGAAGTTCATAGGATCGTATGAGATCTTAGACCGTGTTGGAGAGGTTGCTTACTGGTTGGCTTTACCGTCTTCTTTGGATAGGGTACATAATGTATTTCATGTATCTCAGCTGCAGAAGTATGTTAGTGATCCGTCACATGTGTTAGAGGTAGAGTACATAAAGCTGGATGAGTCCTTGTCTTATCTTGAGGTGCCTAAACAGATTCTTTACCGGAAGGTTAGGAAAACTAGACATGGTGAGACAGTGTTGCTTAAGGTTCTTTGGTCTAATCATGAGGTTGAGGAGGCTACATGGGAGGCGGAAGAGGCCATGAGGGAGCGCTACCTGTCTCTCTTTTTTATCAGGTATATATGGTTACGGGGACGTAACCTTGTTTCTTTTAGGGGGGTAGGAGATGGTCGCGAAGAGTTTTTACATGTCTTATGTTAGTTTTGCTATAGTTAATACTTGTTTGAGTCGGGTTGAGTTTGGATTGGGAAGTATGTCTTTGAGTTTCTTGTCGAATTTTGGTTTGTGTTTTGTGTCGGAAGGATGTTAGTGTGTTGTCTTTTTGGTTGTGGCTTGAACTTCGGGGACGAAGTTCTTTTTAAGGAGGGAAGACTGTAATACCACGGTTTTATGAGTCTGTGGGTACTCTATCGAGTGGGGCTTACTCTGTCGAGTAAGTATGTTTTGTATACGAAACAGTAGTCTGCCTGTAGGGTACTCGATCGAGTAGGCTTGGCACTCGATCGAGTAAGGGGCACTCGATCGAGTATGTTACTTACTCGATCGAGTAAGTGGTTTTACGGGCTGAGTTTTGACGGGTTTTGTTAATAATGCGAGATTAATATAAAATGACTTCCGTCACTTTTCTTAATACTTTTAACTATTCTAAAACCTAATTGAGAAGAGGAGAAGCTACGTAACTTGATTGTTATCGCATTGTTAACAAATCCCGGAGCTAGAAGGGTCGGATTTCGTCAATCTTTATACCTTTGTGATCCTTGCGTCGAGGGTAAGCTTCACGTATAACTTTTATATTGTTTTGTTAATTTTGGTTAAACCCTAATTTGGTGATTTGGGGGTTTTATGATTGTATGGTTAAGTAGTAATTGTATGAATGTATGTATAGGAGGAGGGTTCGTAGAGGAGAGGTTTTGAGACAGCTGCTAGATCGTCTGATTCTGTGATTTCATTCCAGGTAGGGTTTCCCTACTCAGTATTAATTACATAATGTGTGGTGATTGCATTGTGATTGTTGAGTATGTAACAACCCGGATTTTCCAGACTTAATAATAAAGTCCAACGAAAAACAAAATACATATCCGAGTCATTAACTGGTTAACTAATTCAAAATATTACATAAGTGTTCAACATTATCTTAACTTAGTCAAATTACAACATATTATTGATATATAATAAGACAGCTAGCCAAACTCATCTTCAAAATCAAAGCCCAAGTCCTAGGGAAGCGTTGGTCTTCTAACGAAATTTGTTGTTTTCTTTTATATACTTGTATATTCTATACTTGTATATGACTTTAACAACAGATTTCGTTAGAAGACCAACGCTTCCCTAGGACTTGGGCTTGGATTTTGAATATGAGTTTGGCTAGCTGTCTTATTATATATCAATAATATGTTGTAATTTGACTAAGTTAAGATAATGTTGAACACCTATGTAATATTTTGAATTAGTTAACCAGTTAATGACTCAGATATGTATTTTATTTTTCGTTGTTTCCTATTTTAGACTTTATTATTAAGTCTGAAAAATCCGGGTTGTTACAGTTGGTATCAGAGCAACCCTGCGACCTTGTGGTGATGGGAGGCAGTTGTTATACGCTCCTGGAGGCAGTTGTTATACGCTCCATTGTGATCACTCACCTAGCGGGGGAGGATTATGGGTTAGCGGTTATGCTCCCAGGCGCAACGAGGACGTTGCGTTCTTCAAGTGGGGGTGATTGTAACACCCCACGTTAATTGAAGAGGTCCAGTGATAAGCTTAAATGACTAGTGCTTAAATGGATTAGAAGTACTACTCATATCAACAAAGTGCACTTTCTTTTATGGTCATCCATGCAAAAGAACTCCACTGTTAAGCGTGCTTGGCTGGGAGTAGTCTTAGGATGGGTGACCTCCTTGGAAGGTTCTCGGGATGTGCATGAGTGAGGACAAAATGCGCTATAAAGGACACGTGTTGATCTGTGGGCCATGTACACAGCCTGGTGAGCTATCATAAGTAACCGCTCCCGACCCGGTTTGGACCGGGGTGTTACAGAGTAAGTATATTGTTAGTGGTTGTGACGGTTGTGGATTATATTGCTGGTTATGTTGTTGATTGTATTGTTGGTTATATTGTTGGTTGTTGGTTGTATCTCTGTCTGTGATATTTGGGGCGCGTCCCTGGCTGAGTGGAGTCACTTGCGGGAGTGGCTTCACGCCCTTGGTTCGCCTCCTGTGGAACCCGCCACAGGAGGGATGTGCACGTTAAGGAAACTTGGGTTATTCGCTCAGTGGTTGATGAGCGGGGATTTGATGGGTACGGCTGCGGTCCTCCACTGGCGGTGTGGAGTACCTGTTGCGATGGGTACTCTAGCAGGACTACACACTATAATGTGTAGTCAGTTGTGTGGAGATTGATTATGGAGACTGGGGTTTGATGTGATGATTGAACTGCTTGGCATTTGTTTTGTTGTGATTTATATTGTGTAATTAGTACTGACCCCGTTGTTTGTTTTGTAAAATTTTGGTGATCCATTCGGGGATGGTGAGCAGTTGTTGAGCAGGTTTGATATGATGCATTTGGGCTAGCTGGGATGAGTCATCACTTGGCATTAGAAGAGTCTTCCGCTGTGTCAGACGATATCTTAGTTGTTCAGTTTTGATAGTAGACACTTTTGTATTTGGTTGTATTGGATTTATCAGTTTTGGTTTTGAACCTGTAATCACTTAAACTATATTTACTTTTAAAGTACGTTTCTTTATTGTATTATGATATTCATTGCCTCGGATAACCAAGATGGTGACGTTCCTATACCTGAGTGGTCCTGGTAAGGCACTTTGGAGTATGAAGGTGTCACACCAAAGAAGACTAACGCCCCATATTACTCTGATTCTAACAAATGACCAAATAGCTCTAATAACATATGTGCCAGCAACAAGTTGCATATAAATCAAATACATCCACAACTCCAAGTGCACATGGTCCTCAATCCTAATCTCATCTACGCCGAATCAACCATTACTTCTAACCGCATCAGCAAGGTGCCCACAACAACGCACCACGGTTTCTCCACACCGCACCCACTGTCCTACCCATCCGGCCTTCTTTGTCACCCTTCTTATGACGCCAACACCGTAAAATATGCAAAAGTAGCTTAAGGGATTCCAATTCTTTTTTTTTTTTTTTGGATTTTCGTTTTTTTTTAGAAAAAAATTTCACACAAAAATCTATAGGTTGCCTCCCAGAAGCGCTGTTGTTTTACGTCATTGGCTCGACATCTCGCGGAATGGTAAACCACCCGACTTAAGCTTAGATAGAAAAGTTACCTTGACTTACCAACATGAATACAAGAGGAAGAAAGAAAACAATATTTTATATGGATAATGTGCACACCTTTCCCGGAGCCCTTCCGGCGAATTAAATTATCAAACCAAGCCTTCTTCTTACCTCTAGATGCCTCCGCATTCTCACGACGATCCCATAAGATAACACAGCTTTGATACTTAGGAGGGGATTCGTGCAAAATAGTAGACACCTTTCTCGGAATAGGAGACTTCCGGCACTTAGATAAATCATTATTAACAAAAGTTTCTATAGCACACAAAGAATGAACCGCAGGAGAGTCGGAGTTGGGTTTATTGATATCAAATTAAACAACGGTCCCATCAAACTCCATGGTAAGATACCCTTTTGAGACATCAATCTTAGTACCTGCGGTCTTCAAGAATGGTCTCCCTAATAAGAGTGGTATAGTACCTGCCTCATTTTTCATGCCCAAAACATAAAAGTCAGCCGGAAAGACTAACTTACAAACACCAACCATGACCTTCTCCACAACTCCCTTAGGATAGACACTAGACCTATCAGCCAGTTGAATTACTACACTAGTGTCTTTTAAAGGTCCAAGTTTGAGTTTTTCATAAATAGCATAGGGGATGACATTAATAGATGCCCCTAAATCTAACATGGCCTTTTCAAATCTAAGGTCTCCTATGGTGCAAGGGATAGCAAACATGCCCGGGTCACCACATTTAGGGGTAACTTCTTTTGAAATAGAGCAGACACATATCCACTAATCTTGCCCTTAGGACCTTTACCCTTGACTATCTTCATCCCTTTCAATTTGTTATTCCTTTTAATGGTGCATAATTCTTTTAAAAATTTAGCATATTTAGAAATACTCTTTAAAAGATTAAGAAGAGGGATGTTTACCTCGCACTTTTGAAAGACCTCATAAATGTCTTTGTCATGCTCAAAGTGTTGGGTTCTTCTCAGTGCGTCGGGGAAAGGTACATCCGGTTCCACCACCGGTATAGAAGAAATAATTGGCTCCTTCTCCTTAACAATAAAAGCTTTTTCACCTTCCTCGATCACTATATCTTCCTCTTCTTCTTGAATCATAGGTTGCTTCTCTTTTCTTTTCACCTTCTCAACCTCCTTCAATTGTCTTCCATTTCTCAATGATACGGCACTCATATTCTCCCTAGGATTTGTGACTGTTTGAGACGGTAAAGCACCCGATTGTTTAGCTTCCAAACGATTCACCGCGGTATCTAGTTGACTAACTTGATTCTCAAGATTCTTGAAATTCTGCTTATTTTCTGCTCTATCTTGAGTGACACTAATGGTAAGAGCCCGAATCATGTCCTCAGTAGACATTGATGAACTTGGTGTAGCTTGTGGTGGTGCCTGAGGTATGGAAGGTTGCTCTTTTGGTCGCAGAATAAACTGACCTCTAGGAAGGCCAGACGATGGACTAGCTTGAGAATTTCCCCAACGGAAGTTAGGGTGAGCTTTTCATCCTTCATTATAAGTATTAGAGTACGGATCCCATTTCTTGTTTGGACTACTCTCCCATACACCATTTACCGTCTGAGAGCCTCCTTCTTGCATTTGAGGGCACAAATCGCTAGGATGACCCTCAGTAGAGCATATACCACAAATAACAGCCATTTGTCTGCCAGATAACATATCACGGAGTGTGGAAGCAATACTATCAACTTTTTCCTCCAAGCCAGGCTTAACACCCATAGCACTCACTTCTCTCCGTGAAGGTCTTCTCTCAAACTGTCTAGAGGTCTCAGGTAGCTCTGTGATAACCTCCCAAGCTTCATCTGGATTCTTGTTGGCTATATTTCCTCCACAAGCAGAATGAATCATACGGCGGTCATCTTGGTTCAATCCACCATAAAAATACATGATGAGATCCTGTTCGGAGTAACCATGGTAGGGGCAGTTGGCACATAACTGCTTAAACTTTTCAAGTTACTCGTACAAAGTTTCTCCGTCTTGCTGCTCAATATTACTGATGGCTCTTTTCAGTTGAGCTGACCGAGAAGGAGGAAAATACTTCTCCAAGAATTATTTCTTCCTACATGTCCATGTAGTGATACTCGCCGGTGGTAGATAGTTTATTAACCAGTCTCTCGCATTGCCTTTCAAGGAGAAGGGAAAGGCTCTCAGTTTCAATTGCTCATCTGTGACATCAACTGGCTTCATAACGGTGCACACAATATGAAAGTCCGAAAGATGCTTATTCGGATCCTCAATACTCGTCCCACTGAAACTTGGTAATTGATGTATCAAACCAGATTTCAGTTCAAAAGTAACTCCATCATCCAATGTTGGAAAAGTGATGCATAATGGCTGAACAGCAATATTTGGAGCTGTGAGCTCCTTTAATGTGCGGGTCTCTCTAGCCATATTCAAAGACTTTTCGGATTTTTCAGAATTGTCAGAGTCGGAATGCAGATCGTCGCACTCACCGCCTTCAGGAATAGCCACTATTGCACCTAGTTTGTTCTTCCTTAACCTGAAAAGAGTATGCTCAATCTCTGGATCGAAAGGCTCGAGGTTCAGGTTAGAAGAACGAGTACTATGCATAAAATCATTAAAAAATAAAAATAAAGACTCTACACTAACACACAAAAATTAAACTATTGCCTTCCCCGGCAACGGCGCCAAATTTGACGGGCTGAAAGTCATATGCCTATCAAATGTAAATTTATAATCACTTACTTACTAAACTACTAAAACCGTAATATAGCGAAAGTAAGGGTCGAACCCACAAGGAAGGACTAAGTCAATTAAAGTGTCTAAGAGTATAGAGTAAAGTAACCAGTTTAGGGGTGATTTGATATATTTGATTTATTAAAGAACTAAGACTAAGCAAATAATGAAATAGATGAATTCAGATGGTTTAAAAGGTGTTAGACCCAAGCATATATCCACACTCAATAACAATTGTTCATTGTAAGACGGTTTCAACTACTAATCTTGATTACTCTATCGTGAATGTAAAATTCCAGTTCTCCTTACGAATAGCCAATTAAGACGAATCCCGTTCTTAATCAACCGTAACTATTAGACAACCCTAACGATCCAGTTCAAGGTTTAATTCAACAGCATCAATATAGTTTAGAGAATTCGATAGAGAATAAATAGCGCATACAATCCAGTTGCACTTTAGATATTTATGTGGATCGCTGCTAAGTATTAATATCAACGTATCCCGTTCAATACTAATTCTTAGATGTTACTTGTGTAAAGTTAATCAATAAATCCTATTCAATCAACAATACTAACAATAGAATGAAGAAATCGACTACTAGTTGCGCACCTAGAAATTATCAATCAACATTCATATAATTAAGAGCTAAGCAATTCACAATAATGAAGAAGAGAAATTAAAACATTCAAACTCACAATCGGATTAGAGTGCTTCAATCGCTTGAATCCAAGAATAAAGATTAGTTACACATTGTCTGCCAATAACCAATAATAGGGTTTTTGTCTCTCCAAGTTGTGTAAAAATCTTCTAAAGCTCTAATAATAAGTTATATAGTAATTAGGTAAGATAACTAGATTAGGAAATAAAGTATTACTACTAATAATAATAATCGGAACAAACCGAGTAAAATAAATAAACAAGCACGAGTCTAACTATGCTGAATTGCGCAACCAAAGCACAAACAGGTGTCAAATGTAGGTCACGCTGCAGTCGCGCTTCGGTCGCGCCTAGGTCGCGCCTCTGTTGAACATGTGTCGCGCATCGCTGCTACCTGCTCCTTTTCTCTTTGTCGTATATGGGCATGAATAGTGCAACCTACGACCAACGCTTGCGCACACATCTCAAGGTATCTTCATAGGTTTCCGGGCCTACTTATCCTCAAGCTTAGCTTCCGTCTTTGTCACACAAAACCGACCCACAAGCTCTTCTTCATCGTTTCCAAACTTCATCTTCAATATTTGGATTCAAGTCCCGCCAACATTACAACTTCAAGCATTGTACCATTATAATTCATTAAGGACCGCCTTTGTCACTTGAATTTCACTAATTCGACCCTCTTAATACATACTAAAACCGTCTCATCAACTTCCCCACACTTGGATCTTTACTCGTCCTCCAGTAAACTCAAAGGACCCAATAAAATCAAACCAACACCGATCCACAGAAGTATGGGAAAAATAAAAAAGACCCACAACTTATAAAGATGGGTCTCCAATATTGTAAAGAGACATCATTTTTTTTTTTTTCATTTTGCCTAGCTCTCTCATTTTGCCTAGAGTGCCCGCCCTTGCGGGTTTTCATTCTAGCTTATCATTTTTTTCAATCTGACCTCTACTCTCAATTGCACGCAACTCGGTTCTTCATTTTACCCGGAGCGCCCTTTCGGGTTTTCACTCCGTCCTCGGCCACATCCCAATTTTGCCTAGGCGCCCTTTCAGGTTTTCACCTAGCCGGGATACTTTTTCTTTTATTTTTCACTTTCTTTTTCATTTTTTTCCTTTTTTTTCATTTTTTTTGGGAATAGAAATAACTGAAATAAAGCACACCAAACAAGTACAAATGTATACAAATCGGAACGATTCTCCTCCCCACACTTGAATGAAACATTGCCCTCAATATTGCAAGGACACAATAAAAGGAAGAGAAGAATACACACCTTATCTAAGAAAGCGCCAATGACGACATAAACTGTGAAGCATACCTCAACACCGCATGAAATAGAGCAATCCACGCACCACACCTCCTCCCCACACTTGGCCATTAGCATCCTCAATAAAGCACAATTACAAAAGGCCAACAAAAGATAAGAGTAACCAAAGAAGACTAACGCCCCTTATTACTCCGATCCTAACAAATGACTAAATAGCTCTAATAACATATGTGCCAGCAACAAATTGCACATAAATCAAATACATCCACAACTCCAAGCGCACATGGTCATCAATCCTAATATCCTCTACGCCGAATCAACCATTACTTCTAACCGCATCAGCAAGGTGCCCAAAACAATGCACCGCGGTTTCTCCACACCGTCGCCACTGTCCTACCCATCCGGCCTTCTTTGTCACCCTTCTTATGACGCCAACACCGTAAAATATGCAAAAGTAGCTCAAGAGATTCCGATTCTTTTTTTTTTTTGGATTTTCGTTTTTTTTAGAAAAAAATTGCACACAAAAATTTCTGGGTTGCCTCCCAGAAGCGCTGTTGTTTTACGTCGTTGGCTCGACATCTCGCGGAATGGTAAACCACCCGACTTAAGCTTAGATAGAAAAGTTACCTTGACTTACCAAGATAAATACAAGAGGAAGAACGAAAGCAATATTTTATATGGATAATGTGCACACCTTTCCCGGAGCCCTTCCGGCGAATTAATTTATCAAACCAAGCCTTCTTCTTACCTCTAGATGCCTCCGTATTCTCACGACGATCCCATAAGATAACACAGCTTTGATACTTAGGAGGGGATTCGTGCAAAATAGTAGACACCTTTCTCGAAATAGGAGACTTCCGACACTTAGATAAATCATGATTAACAAAAGTGTCCATAGCACACAAAGAATGAACCGCAGGAGAGTGGGAGTTGGGTTTATTGATTTCAAATTTAACAACGGTCCCATCAAATTCCATGGTAAGATACCCTTTTGAGACATCAATCTTAGTACCTGCGGTCTTCAAGAATGGTATCCCTAATAAGAGTGGTATAGTACCTGCCTCATTTTTCATGTCCAAAACATAAAAGTCAGCCGGAAAGACTAACTTACCAACACCAATGATGACCTTCTCCACAACCCCCTTAGGATAGACACTAGACCTATCAGCCAGTTGAATTACTACACTAGTGTCTTTTAAAGGTCTAAGTTTGAGTTTTTCATAAATAACATAGGGGATGACATTAATAGATGCCCCTAAATCTAACATGGCCTTTTTAAATCTAAGGTCTCCTATGGTGCAAGGGATAGCAAACATGCCCGGGTCACCACATTTAGGGGGTAACTTCTTTTGAAATAGAGCAGACACATATCCACTAATCTTCCCCTTAGGACCTTTACCCTTGACTATCTTCATCCCTTTCAATTTGTTATCCCTTTTAATGGTGCATAATTCTTGTAAAAATTTAGCATATTTAGTAATACTCTTTAAAAGATTAAGAAGAGAGATGTTTACATCGCACTTTTGAAACACCTCATAAATGTCTTTGTCATGCTCAAAGTGTTGGGTTCTTCTCAGTGCGTCGGGGAAAGGTACATCTGGTTCCACCACCGGTATAGAAGAAATAATTGGCTCCTTCTCCTTAACAATAGAAGCTTTTTCACCTTCCTCGATCACTATCTCTTCCTCTTCTTCTTGAATCATAGGTTGCTTCTCTTTTCTTTTCACCTTCTCAACCTCCTCCAATTGTCTTCCATTTCTCAATGATACGGTACTCACATTCACCCTAGGATTTGGGACTGTTTGAGACGGTAAAGCACCCAATTGTTTAGCTTCCAAATGATTCACCGCGGTAGCTAGTTGACTAACTTGATTCTCAAGATTCTTGAAATTCTGCTTATTTTCTACTCTATCTTGAGTGACACTAATGGTATGAGCCCGAATCATGTCCTCAGTAGACATTGATGAACTTGGTGTAGCTTGTGGTGGTGCCTGAGGTATGGAGGGTTGCTCTTTTGGTCGCAGAATGAACTGACCTCTAGGAAGGCCAGACGATGGACTAGCTTGAGAATTTCCCCAACGGAATTTAGGGTGAGCTTTCCATCCTTCATTATAAGTATTAGAGTACGGATCCCATTTCTTGTTTGGAGTACTCTCCCATACACCATTTACTGTCTGAGAGCCTCCTTCATGCATTTGAGGGCACAAATAGCTAGGATGATCCTTAGTAGAGCATATACCACAAATATCAGCCATTTGTCAGCCAGATAACATATCACGGAGTGTGGAAGCAATACTATCAACCTTTTCCTCCAAGCCAAGATTAACACCCATAGCACTCACTCCTCTCCGTGAAGGTCTTCTCTCAAACTGTCTAGAGGTCTCAGCTAGCTCTGTGATAACCTCCCAAGCTTCATCTGGATTCTTGTTGGCTATATTTCCTCCACAAGCAGAATGAATCATACGGCGGTCGTCTTGGTTCAATCCACCATAAAAATACATGATGAGATCTTGTTCGGAGTAACCATGGTAGGGGCAGCTGACACATAACTGCTTAAACTTTTCAAGGTACTCGTACAAAGTTTCTCCGTCTTGCTGCTCAATATTACTGATTGCTCTTTTCAGTTGAGCGGATCGAGAAGGAGGAAAATACTTCTCCAAGAATGCTTTCTTCATACCTATCCATGTAGTGACGCCGGTGCTAGATAGTTTATTAACCAGTCTCTCGCATTACCTTTCAGGGAGAAGGGAAAGGCTCTCAATTTCAATTGCTCATCTGTGACATCAACTGGCTTCATACCGGTGCACACAATATGAAAGTCCGAAAGATGCTTATTCGGATCCTCAATACTCGTCCCACTGAAACTTGGTAATTGATGTATCAAACCAGATTTCAGTTCAAAAGTAACTCCATCATCCAATGCTGGAAAAGTGATGCATAATGGCTGAACAACAAGATTTGGAGCTGTGAGCTCCTTTAATGTGCGGGTCTCTCTAGCCATATTCAAAGACTTTTCGGATTTTTCAGAATTGTCAGAGTCGGAATGCAGATCGTCGAACTCACTGCCTTCAGGGAATAGCCACTATTGCACCTAGTTTGTTCTTCCTTAACCTGAAAAGAGTATGCTCAATCTCTGGATCGAAAGGCTCGAGGTTCAGGTTAGAAGAACGAGTACTATGCATAAAATCACTAAAAAATAAAAATAAAGACTCTACATTAACACAAAAAAATTAAACTATTACCTTCCCCGGCAACGGCGCCAAATTTGATAGGCTTAAAGTCGTATGCCTATCAAATGTAAATTTATAATCACTTACTTACTAAACTACTAAAACCGTAATATAGCGAAAGTAAGGGTCGAACCCACAAGGAAGGACTAAGTCAATTAAAGTGTCTAAGAGTATAGAGTAAAGTAACCAGTTTAGGGGGTGATTCTATATATTTGATTTATTAAAGAACTAAGACTAAGCAAATAATGAAATAGATGAATTCAGATGGTTTAAAAGGTCTTAGACCCAAGCATATATCCACACTCAATAACAATTGATCATTGTAAGACGGTTTCAACTACTAATCTTGATTACTCTATCGTGAATGTAAAATTTCAATTCGCCTTACGAATAGCCAATTAAAACGAATCCCGTTCTTAATCAACCCTAACTATTAGACAACCCTAACGATCCAGTTCAAGGTTTAATTCAACAGCAGCAATATAATTTAGAGAATTCGATAGAGAATAAATAGCGCATACAATCCAGTTGCACTTTAGATATTTATGTGGATCGCTTCTAAGTATTAATATCAACGTATCCCGTTCAATACTAATTCTTAGATGTTACTTGTGTAAAGTTAATCAATAAATCCTATTCAATCAACAATACTAACAATAGAATGAAGAAATCGACTACTAGTTGCGCACCTTGCAATTATCAATCAACATTCATATAATTAAGAGCTAAGCAATTCACAATAATCAATAAGAGAAATTAAAACATTCAAACTCACAATCGGATTAGAGTGCTTCAATCGCTTGAATCCAAGAATAAAGATTAGTTACACATCGTCTGACAATAACAATAATAGGGTTTTTGTCTCTCCAAATTGTGTAAAAATCTTCTAAAGCTCTAATAATAAGTTATATAGTAATTAGGTAAGATAACTAGATTAGGAAATAAAGTATTACTACTACTAATAATAATTGGAACAAACCGAGTAAAATAAATAAACAAGCACGAGTCTAACTACGCTGAATTGCGCGACCAAAGCACGAACAGGTGTCAAATGTAGGTCACGCCTCAATCGCGCTTCGGTTGCGCCTCGGTCGCGTCTAGGTCGCGCCTAGGTCGCGCCTCTGTTGAACGTGTGTCGCGCATCGCTGCTGCCTGCTCCTTTTCTCTTTGTCGTATACACGCATGAATAGTGCGACCTATGACCAACACTTGCGCACACATCTCAAGGTATCTTCATAGGTTTCCGGGCCTACTTATCCTCAAGCTTAGCTTCATCGTTTCCAAACTTCATCTTCAATATTTTGATCCAAGTTCCGCCAACATTACAACTTCAAGCATTGTACCATTATAATTCATTAAGGACCGCCTTTGTCACTTGAACTTCACTAATTCGACCCTCTTAATACATACTAAAACCGCCTCATCATATACAAAACTTTTATAAAGTTTACTCAATAAAAGGTAGAACATTAACCTACTTCCCCCACATGTTGTCACATTGTACATAAGTGACAACACAATTCCATACCATTCATATCATCATATGTATCCACAAATATACTCCGTATTCATTTTATCAACCGGGTCATTTTATATAGTTACAAATGAGATATTTACGCATTAAAAAAATGTTCCATATACACATTTTCCACTACTTGTCTTTTAACGTATAGAAGAACAAAGTGAAAATAATATTTATGCCTCTTAGCTCGTTATACTAAACACCATTGTGTCCAACATTATCATACAAAAAGGTCATATATAACACCAAAATAATAAATCAACACATATCAAACAATTATTATTATTCTTTTTTTATTTTAAAACATGTATAATCAAGACATAAGTCTCATCATACCTTCACATCCTAGAGTATTCAGTACCCACCTTGGCAAATTACATAAAGAAAACGTGCACCATCGAAGTAATCACGCATTAAAAAGGTAGCTTAAATGAATGTATTGTGCCGCGACCAAGGTCGAAAATATTGAAAAACAATTCCAAGCAAATTTCAATACTTATAGTTAATTAGCATAATGTTATTTCTTCATGTACTCTCAAATAAAAGTTATAAGCACAACTTTATATATCCATGGTGATCGTCATTTTCATATTGAACTCATTAAAACAATATATTAATATAACCAATACAAGTGAATGATTGATACACAAAAGGCTACCTATTGCCTTAAATAAAAAAAACAAGTAAGAATATTAGACTTTAGATTGTTATACATAGAGTATGATTAGTAGCGAAATAACATAACATGTCTCGGACAAATTAGCTTATGTATTGTAAAGTAAATAATATAACTGTAATTATGATAAATAGTTATGAAATAGTAAAAGGAGAGAGTTTATCTGGATAAGAAGGAGGTTGTGACGTGACTTAATGTCATTGTCTTAAAGTCAAATATTCTCCGTCTGCTACAGACGGCCTCAATAGCATTCGACCTCCAGGAATAACACTGCCACTGCGACTTCGGTGTAGGCAAAGACGCAGATGAGAACAGCCAAGATCGTTGCCAGAAAACCTCAAATATTTCTTAAGAATGTATGGGAGAAGAATGATTTTTGTTGTCCCTCAAACTGAAGGAGAAGGCTTGTTTATATAAGCTAAAAAGATTTAAGAATTAACGAAATCAGATTTTGAAAAATAAGAAAGCATGGTAAACCGGGCAATCAGTTTGGATGACCATAACAGTCAATTCCGTATACTGCGCCAATTAGTCTCGGAAATTGAACCTTTGAAAACATTAAAAAATATTCCAAAAAACAATTTAGCCAGTATTTTTCCAATGTAGGACAAAAAGATTATTATAGCCATTATTCCAACAATTTTAAATTCATAGGAAAAGTATGCCGCAACTTCTTCAATTTCTTAACAATTGTTATAAATACTTCATTTTTAATAAATCCTAAAAATTTCAGGGAAAAGGTAATTCACTATTAACAAACAACAAACCAAGTTATAATTATATTATTAGCACATATATATCTTATGTATTATATAATGCTCAATCTCAAAGTTTCGAAACACTACGCACTTACGTATTTAATTGAACATTATCATCTCAAGATTGAAAAAGTAGGAACTAAGAAGTCATAATATCATCAAAAGTTTCTAAGGTAAACTAAAAATATGAATAACTTCTATTTTGATAACATTATCCACCACAAAATTAGACCACTTACAAACACTTCTCCTTAATCAAATTATATACTCCGCTCTTTGTAATATCTAAGGCGCTAAAGGCACCTATTTCAAACAACAAAAGTTATTATTTCATCAATTATATGAGGTATACAATATTATGTATGAAAAAATGAGTTGTAACTTTGTTTTCTTATGAAAGGTTTATCGTTATTGGCCAACTTGAAGAATCGAGGTTAAGGATTATCAACTTTCAACTTTGGTGATGTGTTCATTTTATATAGACTTTTACCTCTCATTTTAGCTCGGTTTTTATTGTATATCATACTTTAATTAGTATATTTGTGAGCTAATCTTGTGTTCTAGGTGTATTGTTTGCATTTGTTACATTTTGTAGGAATCTAAGCATTTAGAGGCTTTTTCCTATCACATTAGCAAGCACCAAGTTCATAAGCTAAGTGGAAACAACTTGGACCAAGTATGACAATGGAAGGTGTGTTTCCAAACCCAAGAAAGAGTGTATGAGACAATGCAAAATGATCCTACAAAGAGCCCAATGAGAAGTCCAAAATCATGTGGAAAAGATCAAGCTTAGGATACTCTTTGGAAGCTCTTAAGTTGATAGATTAAGCATTTACCCGAGTGCATTAAGGGTCATTTATCGCAAACATTGGATTCCCTCAACATTTAAGCAAGGAATTAAGAGGAATTGGTCGGATAACCACGCCTCGATCGGGGCTGGCATCCCCGATCGGGGTTGACCCCCTCTTGGAAATTTACCTTATGCCCCTATTTTCTTATATATAGGAGCCTTAATCCGTCATTAGGGATATCTTTTTCTCACGTCTTCATACACTATAATAGCCTTGAGCAAAATTCTCTCATTAGTTTTGATATTGTTAAGCTTTTGTTTGATGTTAAACATTTGGTTCTAAGTTATTCAAGCATTTGGTTCTCTTTATTTCTTCTTTGCAATTCAAGTTTTATTTCCATTACGGTAATTCTAATGCTAGTTTATTAGTTTACCTTTCCATTTGGTTATCTCATAGATTATCATTAGTACTTCTTATATCATATAGCTGCTTATTACATTATATACTTTACCATTTAGTTTATATCATTTCCATTAGCATGTTTATCATTTCTTATAGCAATTTTTATAGTTTACATTTCGTCATGAGTAGCTAAATTCCTTAGTCTAGGGGATAGGGAAGCCATGAAAAAACAAATATGTAAAATGATAAACTAGGTTGATATAATTTTGTCTAATTGTTTCTATCACATGTTTGCACCTTAACGTTTAATCTTTGTTTAAAGGCCTTATTCATTGATTAAATTTGTTACTTCGTTTTATAAGTCGAGAGGCACGGAATCGGATTAGACTAAACATTTGTAGTAGGACGACCTAGTCATAAACGAGAGTTTCTCTAGGACCCGGTCTATGGTTGACGCTAATATCGTAAGGTGGGTGTCGCTAAGCCTAAACAATTGACAATGTTATTATTACCCAGTTTAACATGAACGTATATTTACCTTTGTATGTGTGACCCGAATCCCCTACACTCGTTTTATCATATTGTTTACATCTTTATAATTTTTAATCATCAAACCAACCAACAAATCAAATCAAATGAAATCGACCTTGATAGAAATCTCTCCATAGCATATCATAACGCAATTCCTGTCTCCTTGTGTTCGACCCCTACGTACTACATTCATTTGTGTCTAGGTTATTTATTTTTGCATAGGTGTGTGATAGCCTATCATTTGGAAATGTGTTGCAGCCTAAATAGAAAAGCGCATACAATAAACCTCGTTAGTACTACATAACTATTTTGACGCAATATAAGCAAGGGATTCTATTATGTTTCCCATGTAATACATTTTATATTCTCAATACTATATATACGCTTTGTGTGATGTGATAAATTGAATCAATATAAGAAAAGTAAATCCGTGCAACGCACGGGCAACATACTAGTATTGAATATTTTGAGAGTTTTTTTTTAAGTGTGACCTGAGGAATAGATAGCCTGTTATCCAACTCATTGTAATAAAAATAAGGGTGTGATTCAGATTATTCTGGGTTAAAGCATTGTTTGGATTAATTTGAGAAGGTAAGGTATAGTTTGGATTATTCATATCGAATAACCCTATAATATTAGTCATTTCATAATGTACGGAGTACTTATTAAGCTTAGAGAGTATCATTGATGCATACGGAATAAAACATAGTCACAAAAAAAATATACGGAGTATAACAGATCACTATAAGGTCTCGGCTACCCACCAATTTCTTGTAAAAATTGATTTGATCTTAATAAAAGTTGCAGCGTTTATTTAAAATAATAATAATAATAATAATAATAATAATAATAATAATAATAATAATAATAATAATAATAATAATAATAATAATAATAATAATAATAATAATAATAATAATAATAATAATAATAATAATAATAATAATAATAATAATAATAATAATAATAATAATAATAATAATAATAATAATAATAATAATAATAATAATAATAATAATAATAAAGTGGTGGTATATTCAAATCATTTTAATTCCAAGTTAAATTTCTTTGGGATAGACAATATAACATTGTCTTCTTATTTTGCATTTTTCCCTCTTAAGTGGATCATACTCTTATCTAATTAAAAAGTGATGTGGACATGGGCCACTTGCACGTCGATCTGTGGACATGCATCGGTCTTAAAAGCCACGTTCTGTAACACCCCCATAAGTCGCGACCTATCCTCTAGGCCGGCCCAACCCATGGATATGCCACATGCTTGGTTTCCCAAGTGTGTAGTCAAACAAACGAGTATGAAAAAATATAAGATAAGTAGTTCAAGTCCATAACTTAAGATAAACAAGTAGCCAAGTTGGATAAAGTTACTACAAGTTAAGAGGTGCACATGGCTACCCCAATAATACAAACCATCATAAATGAAACGGAGTAAAAAATTTCAAAAATCTAGAATAACAAAAGTGATGACATGCTAAAAGTAAAGACCGCTCCCCAAAGACTCCGAACTAATATACGCAAGTCTTACCTGTCAACACTGCTCCCCATATGGGCGAAAATTACCATAAGGTTCACCACAGACATTGTGAAAGCACAAGGTTAGCTTTAACAATACAAATGTCCATCTATGTCATGCTACTATGAAGAATCATGTGATCATGCACATGAATGTCAATGACAACAATCTAAGGATTTGACGCAATAATGTGAAATGCATAAGACACAATACAACATGGCTCCAAGTCCACCACACCGGTGCCAGGGACACACCCACGACGACGCACCTCACACATAGGTACTCAGAATACGTCCGTGGTACCGGCCCGAGCGCGACTCGGATCCCATGCCAAACGTCGTGCCTCAACCATACGAGTCCATCCAAACTCAAGCCCTTAATGTGCATATCCTCCTTGGAGTGGGAAGCTCCAAGAGGCAACTCAAGCGTAAGACGGTCTCTCAACTATATTACGTCTCCTCAACAACCATGAATCACAATCACTGCCAATCACCACATGTCCTCTATCAACAAATGCAATATGGAATGACAAATCACAAACAAGTGGTACTCTCTACATAAAACACAAATCATGATATGGCAATAATGCTCAATTAATCATTAACTCACCCCTTTGCACAAGTGTCTTATGTACATGTTATAATGTATGTGACCAACAATATAAAACCCATCATACTTACCCAATCCACCACTTACATGTACAACATTAAAACACAATAAGCCATCAAACCCTAATTGCCAAGTATACATGTTATAATGCAACTACTATAGTAAATATGTAATTAATGCCAAACAATGAACAATTAAAAACTTATATCATTAAATCTAAGTAGGGAGACCCTACCTCTAGCTAATCTCCACAAATCTCCAAGCTAAAGGCTAAAAGTGCTCTTCAATGAAGCTTCCTACACATAATTAAATGCTAACTATTACTACAACACTCTACAACAATAATCGTACTAGCTACTGTCCAAATACTCCCACTTAATTAGTAAATCCCTAATTAAATCCCTTAATACAAGTACTTAGTAAAGTTAGGGTTTACTAAGAATAGAGAACTAGAATAAAAGATGAATATAAAATTAACAGTATCAAAGGATGAACGAGCGCAAGAATTTGGGAGTGAATCTTCAAAGGAATTATTTAGTTTCTTGTGGATAATGAGTAGTATGAGTTGTTGGGAATTCGAGAGGGCTTAGTGATAACTTAGGGAGTTATTTTAGGGAAGGAAATCTAAAAAATTAAATGAGGGTTAAAAGATATAAGGTGAGTAAAACAAGCTTTTACGCGTTTTTAGTGATAGCGACAAGTAACTCGGTCGAGTGACCGGTTCACTCGACCGAGTGACACTCTAATCGGTCGAGTGAACTCTTCACTTGATCGAGTGACAGGCGGCAGAACTTTGCTCAATATAATCCAGGCTCACTCGGTCGAGTAGGCTCTTACTCTGTTGAGTAAGTGACCACCCGGCCGAGTAATAGACCGGGTAAAGCTCTAAAAACATGGGGTATTACACGTTTAGGGACGTAGAAAATGCTTTCAACGGATCGTTTTATATCGGTCGGTTTCATCTCGATGAAAGTCCAGAAACGAGCAAAGATGTTTGGAGTCGCCGCCAAGCAATTGTGGAGTGCTTGGACACCGTTCAAGACCCACTTTATACCTTGATCAAATATGCAAAAAACGGTGCTTGACACAGATACTAAAGATAAGGACTCTTCCCCCTTTAGCATTTTATGCCTAGAATGACTCTCGTTTCCATGGATAAGGCCATCCACTATCTAAAGGTTCTGAGTATGGGGAGAGGGTACGTATTGGGAAGCTCTTTAATTGAACACCCAATCCCGCTCGCATATCGGCCTCTACTGGTCGATCGTGGTTGCTAGTGCAAAAGTTAATAAAATGGGTTAATGCATGAATGCGCATCCTTTAGTTTAACCTAACATGTGAGTTTTATGCATGTACCAAGAAATTCGTGTCAAAGTCTTATTTAGATTGATTCGCATGCAAAAACGGAAATTTAACATACATTTACCAAATTCAGGTTATGTTGCTTAACACGATCAATTTGTTTGAAAAAGTGTGTTTAAATGATAAAGTATAAAATGTAAACTCGTCAATCTGATCCGCCACGCATTCGGGTTAACCGTAATCGGGGTCGTCCTAGACAAGTGACAAAATGAGACAGAATAGTGTCAGGACGCCCAATAGGGGAGCGAGTCATATGGCGATGCAATGAGGAATCCTGTGGTTTTATAAAAGATTGTTAAATCTGTTTTAAGAGGTTATTAAAAAGCATTTTTTACTGAAAAGGTAGTTAAGACCGCTTTAGTGTTAATATTTTGAATATGATTTGCATGACTCGTAATGTTAACCATTGCGTTGGTAATATTCCGTGTCGGATGCGGATTTGCAAGGTTGACATTAATAGTTTGTGGATAAAATGTATAAATTGTGTATGCTTAACCGTTTCGTCACAGTTCTCGAGTTAAATCGACATGACATGTATCTTAGCCAAGGATAACATATGATATGGTCAATACAACGGTGAAAATGAAATTAAAATGAAAAAAAATAAAATGAAATAAAGATGTTTAATATGAACTAATTATGTTAAATCCATGGCTTTTTAATTAGTCAAAATTTGTCATCGTTCTTGGATTAAACCGACATGGTATATAAAACAAAGGATGATTATGAATGTAATAATCCACTGAACCGAAGACGTTATTCATGTGGGGCACCCCCTTGAAGAGGTCTGTTGATAGGCTTAAAATCTGGCTAGTGCTTAGTACTACTCATATTAATAAAGTGCACTTTCTTTTCTGGTTATCCATGCAAAAGAACTCCACTGTTAAGTGTGCTTGGCTGAGAGTAGTCTTAGGATGGGTGACCTCCTGGGAAGGTTTCTGGGATGCGCATAAGTGAGCACAAAATGTGTTGGAAAGGACCCGTGTTGATTTGTGTGTGTACACAGCCTGGCGAGCTATCGTGCGTGACCGCTCCCGACCCAGACTTTGGCCGGGAAGGGGTGAGCAAAAATATACGATACGGTTTTATAATACGGATACGATACGATATACGGTTTGAGTTATACGGATTTACGTATATACGATACGAAAATCCGTATATACGAAACCGTACTGTATCCGGGTCGGGCAAAAACGAAACCATATATACGCTTTCTGACACAGTTTGAAGTTTTTGTATAAAAAAAAGTTAAAAAATGCAAAGTTCATCTTTCAACTCCACTCTTCTAATGTATTTTATGACTTTTTTTACTAACTTATCTCAATAAACAAAAATCAGCCCTTCATAAGAGTTGGTCATGTTATAGGTAATTATTAGCTCTTAAATAATTACAATGTTTAATTGAACATTTGTCACCAAACCGTATCCGTATATACGGATTGCGTATACACGGTTTTTCCGGGTACTCGAAAACCGTATATACGTTAAACCGTATCGGATCCGTATAGTGATTTTTGCGATTTTTAAAACCGTATATCTGGTACGATTTTGAAAACCGTATCGGGTATACGGTTTTGCTCACCCCTAGGGCCGGGGTATTACAAGTGGTATCAGAGCAACCCTGCAACCGTGTGGTGAGCCTGTGGTCAGGAATACCCAGGTCACCCACTAGCAGGGGAGGATTCTAGGCTTGGTTGCGGTTAAATCCTGCGAGGCGAAACGAGGACGTTGCGTTCTTTAAGTGAGGGTGTGTAATACTCCACTGAACCTGTAACACCTCAATCTACCAATGTGCCTTACCAAGGTCTACCTTAACAAATGTGAGTGCTACCATCTCGGTTGCTCGAGGTAGAGTATATCGAATAGACCATAAAAGAACATGTAATTAAAATGAATAAAAGTTTAGTTGATTATAAGCCCAAACAAAACTCCAAAACTGAAAAATAAATACAACCAACTGTCATAAAAATATAGTCTACTAGTTATTATCGGAATTTATGACAAACGATAGATTCGGCGTCTACCCATCCGCCCCGAAGAGAGCTCAAGCAATCATAACCTGCGAGACATATGCTCACCATCCCCCAATGGATCACTGCAGGTTTTACAACAACAGAAAAGATGTCAGCCAACTGCACAATAAAGCATACTACAACAACAACAACAATAACCATCCAATCTCAATCCTGTAACAATACGAACTCCAACCTCCAAGTATCATTAACTGAGTCGTAGCCCAGATCTGCCAGGTAACCCATCGCAACAGGTTACCCACAATGCCAGTGGGAGACCACAGACTTGCCACCTAACCCCCGCTCATTGCAACGAGCGATCCCAGATCATTAACTCGACAATGGCTTCACAATCAATACCAACAATGCCAATGACAAACAATCTCCACAGTAATATCATAACAAAGAATCACACAATAACACATTAGTTGAAATAAACCGTACAAACACTGAGTAGGGAAACCCTACGTTATTCAAAACTCCATAATCAAAATCACAACAACAAGGCTAGAACTGTTCCTCTACGAAATCTCCACCTAACAATAATAATCAAGCAATTACTAACTATAATTCATCATCACTAATCATTCTCAAGAACCCACCCACTTATGGTTTATAGCCAATTGACTTAATGCAAAAAGTGTATAAATCTAGGACTTATAAACTAGTAGGCACGCGAACTCTGAAATTCGAACTCCGAAATGATAGATCCTCGCTTGGTAGTTGATTAGGGTGATTAAGGAGTGAATTTGGTTGTAAAAGTGATATCAAAAGTTAATGACGACGGAAATGATAATTATATACTCCTTAATCATTCCAATTAAAACCACGGAAAATAACCCGTCAGACCGTGTACGCGGTCGAGTACCTGAAGTACTCGGTCGAGTACGCCCTACTCGACCGAGTTCCTCACAACTCAGCCGAGTGCACCCAAAACAGTAGAATGTATAAAAGCACTTGACGGCTCACTCTACCGAGTACAACCTACTCGACCGAGTGTAATGTGACCAGAATTCTATGGTATTACAGTCTTCCCTACTTAACATCGAATTTCATCCACGAAGTGCACACCATAACTGTTACAACCATGCATAACCCAACCTACTAACCACACAACTATAAAAGAACACCCAACTCAAAATACACTAACCATATTCCAAACCATAAC
Organism: Silene latifolia; assembly: GCF_048544455.1. Lineage (NCBI taxonomy): Eukaryota > Viridiplantae > Streptophyta > Magnoliopsida > Caryophyllales > Caryophyllaceae > Silene > Silene latifolia. Next base: position 14,086,113 of record NC_133528.1, read on the forward strand.
CAAACTATGACCACACAACTCAAAACACAATCATGCCGACCTCAAACTACCCAAAACACATGCGATTATCTCCTACCCCCTTAAAAGACAAAGGTTACGACCCCGTAACTAAACATACCTGAGCAAAAAGGTTTGGATAGCGCGCCCTCATTTCCTCTTTCGACTCGCATGTAGCTTCTTCAACATTGTGATTAGACCATAGCACATTGAGCAAGACGGTTTCACCATTCCTTGTCTTGCGCACCTTACGATTTAATATCTCCTTTGGCACCTCTGCATAAGTGAGAGTTTCATCTAGCTCAATATTCTCCACCTTAAGAACATGAGATGGATCACTCACATACTTTCGAAGTTGTGACACATGGAAAACATTATGTACCCGATCAAAAGATGGTGGCAAAGCGAGCCGATAAGCTACTTCACCTACCCGATCCAAAATCCCATATGGACCTATGAATGTATGACTCAACTTCTCTCTCTTGCCAAATCGCACAACGCCGCGCATAGGTGACACTTTGAAAAAGACTTTGTCACCCACCTCAAATTCGATATCCCTGCGATGCAAATCCGCATCACTCTTTTGGCGATCTTGAGCTGCTTTCATCTTTTGTCGAATCAAGTGTACTTGTTCAACCATATCTTGTACTATTTATGGTACTAAAACCACAGCTTCAGCGCTATCATTCCAACACACTGGACTCCTACACTTCCTCCCATACAATGCCTTGAACGGAGCCATCCCGATACTCGTGTGATAGCTGTTGTTGTATGAAAACTTAATCAAATCAAGTCTATCCTCCCAACTCCCACCAAACTCCATCGCACAAGCTTGCAACATGTCTTCTAAGGTTTTGATGGTCCTTTTAGTTTGACCATCTGTAGCAGGATTGAACGCCGTACTCATCTTTAAGGTAGTCCCCCATCAATTCCGGCAATTCTTGCCAATATCGTGATATAAATCTCGCATCTCTATCTGACACAATATCCTTTGGTACCCCGTCTAATCGCACCACATGCTTCCTGTACCCAAGAGGCAGTTGAATCTTACTCAAAGTATCATTGGAATAAAATGAGCTGACTTTGTCAGACGATCGACAATTACCCAAATCATATTATTACCATGTTGAGTTCTCGGTAACCCAACAATGAAATCCATAGAAATCGATTCCTGATGTGTCTAATTTATATATGATTTTACTCCCTATTTTAGCTCGGTTTTATTTGATTATTACACTTTTATTAGTGTATTTGTTAGCTAATTCTGTGTTCTAGGTGTCTTTGCATGTATGCATTGTATTTTGTAGGAAATGGAGCATTCGGTAACTTTTTCTCGTCAAATTTGCAAGCACTAAAGTTCACGAGGCTAAAAGAAATAAGACTTGACCATGGAAGGGTGTTTTGGGAAATTCCGAGCAAAGAAATCCCGAGCATGAAGAAATTAGCATGGGTTGATGCACAAATAAAAGAATGAAAATGAAGCCCAAATGAAGTCCAAATAATCAGCCCAAGTTGCAAGCTTAGGATTCCAAATTGAGCAATAAGTGAACATGAAGCTTTGGATTCCTCATGCAATTAATCAAGGATTAAAGAAGAATAAAGCGAGATTATTGTGTCCCCGATCGGGGTGGGGTTTCCCCGATCGGTGTGATCTTCCCCTATGAATTTTATGTTTCACCCTTTATTCCATATAAAGGGGCTTAATCCGTCATTAGGAGATGCAGCAGGAGCTGAGGCCTAGGTCCCTTCTTTTTTGGCCAACATAGCCTTCCATAGGACTGTCCCTAGGCCATGGCATGATTGGATCCAATTCAAGGATAAATTAAACAGATATTCAAAGCATTCTGTTTTAATTTCAGATTTAAGGTCATTTTGCTTGCTTCGTATCTAAGGCTCTACTCATGCAAATCCTCTGATTCTTGTGCCATTGGAAGGCTTAGCATGTCATCTAACTGTGAGATTTGGAATGGGAACAATAGCTATTTTATTTTTTGAGAAATGCATTTTTCAAATGAACCAGACACATCTGAAATGTTCCTGCAGTTTTAGAATTTCTAGTCTGAATTCAAATGCTTATATCTCAAGATTTATATGGTGGAAATTTTTGGTCTTTATATGTACAAAATTTTGAAGAAGTCTACTTTCTTATGGAGTTGGAATCAACGGGTTTTAATGCGTAGATTTCTCACAATAAGCATGCTGTCCGGTTTTCTGAACATGACCTGTCGATATTCGAAATTCGATATCTGAATATTTAACGGATAATCTTGGTTGATTCTTTTTGGAGATAAAAGATAACATCCTTAGCTTTCATTTGGTGTATCTTGGGCATTTTTAATCCAACTGAGCTGAGAGCCATGAATTTTCAAAGTTCATGCTGCTGTACATGAAGATTGCTGTGCATTCCTAGAATGACCTGATATCACTTAAACCTGGATATCTGGAGTTATAGACCACATATTGAAGTGATTCTTTTTTGATATGATATATAACTTAGGTAGCTTCAAAATGAGCTATCGTGTGTCTTAAAATTCATCCTGAGCTAGGAGTTGTGCTATCTGCAAGATGGACCTGATCTCAGAATGCTGATGCAATGTTCTACTCTGGCATTTGTTTATGGCAAGACTATTTTTGTCTTTTGAAATGCCTTAAAGAGCTCGTCCAAATTGTCATGTAACCCCAAAATCATTCCTATGTCATGTAATGAGGAGATTACAAGTTTGAGGCAGCCAAAGCAAGTCACAGTTCAGTCCACAGAAAACCAGAAAAGCATAAAGCAATGTTTCCTCATTTGGCTAAACATTGTCAAGGCTGTCTTTATGACTACTGTGCCATTGTTCCACCAAATGCAGCTGGGCCCAAAAATAAGTCAAGAAAGCATTAAAGCAAACTCGTCCTTTTGCTCCATGCCAAAGATAACAGCTACCACGTAAGGACAGCAGCTTGCAAGTGCAAACAAGATACTTAGATACCTGCAACTTTTATATTTTGAATTATTCAACTAATTTTCTTTATTGTTTCTTTTTGCCAGTTTGTAAAATATTTAAGTAGCTTGTCTTCTTCCTAAGAGTGATCCTAGCCCTTAGATGTAGAATTAGATGGCTAAGATCAAGCCTTGGTCCCTATATAAACCAAGCATCTATCCTTGTATTGGACAGACTTTATGAAATGAAAAAAAAAAACCAGAGAAACTTTTCTCCAATTTGAAATCTTCTTAACTTGAGCATTGTTTTAAGTTGAAGTCAGGCTTAATAACACTTCCTAAGTGTTGATTAATCACTTGTGGCAAGTTTCAGAGTAATCATGTGCATTGACTGTGGATTATTTTGATCTTGTTGTCCCAAATTAGATTAGATCTCTCTGTGCTTGCTGTGAGGATTTAATCTAATTTGCCCCCAAATTATTTAGCTAGTTTCCTGTGCTTGACTGTAGGAATTAGTGTGATAATTATATCCTTTATTTATTTGCAATTCAAACCAGAAAATCAATCACAAAAACAATTCCTTTTACCCTTGTTCTGAAACTGTATCAAGTTCTTCGTGACTGTCTTGAGTAAATTATTTGTCCTAGCTTGAGTACTTATTAAATCTTGAAACTCCATTCAGATCTTTTTTAAGTACCAATCTTAACGGAGGTCAAGTTTCAGAATTTATGAGTCCTACTTGCTAATTTTATGACAATTTAGAAATTCATTGCATCATTTGAATTTTCTGAATATGTCCAATTTCTGCTGCTATTTTTTTAAACTCTGACTTATTGTGAACCCCTGGTGTTTACGCTGCAAATTGGCATCAGAGCCAGGTTCTAACACAGTTCTTACTTGTGTTAGTCTTGGGGAAACAATTAGCCAAACACAAAACAAATCATTGTCCAAACAAAACCCTGTCAGAAATTTTTTTTCCAAACTGTTTTATGCTTACACAAAACAAATCATTGTCCAAACAAAACCATTGTTAAAGTTTTAACAATATATTTGATTTTGACAATGGCTAGTTTGATAAATAATTTGGGTAAAATGTCTAATTCGGTAAGAGATCTATACAATATCAAAAATTAATTTCTCATAATGACAGTTAGTATGTAGTCCGTTTATATATTTTCCAATATCACATCGATATTAACAGACTTATACTTTTCTTTCCGATATTTAATTTTTTTCTAATCCTATTTTTGCCAATGTCACTTATTTTAAGTCACTTATATAGTTATATAAGAGTATAATGTATGATTATATAAAAACATGTGACGTGAATCGACTTCTTCCTCCATTTAATAAATCAGCCTTAGTCATTTTGCGATTCTTACGAAAAGTAAAACAAACATTTAAATTATGAGCAAAGTGATAAAGTTACGGCTAAATATTAAAAACCTCGAATATAACAATAATTAAAACTAAAAATTATGTCTATTTTACTTCTTCCTCTATTTTATAAATCATCCCATTTAATTTTTTTTTTATTTCCATGAAATAATATATTTGTTACGAAGTACTTTTTTACATTTAAAGTATGAAAAATTATAAAAATTAGAATAGAAAGTAATATAAAGATTTAAAAAAGACACAAATATTTAAATATCCATGGATTGATGAAAAACATATACATAATAATTGCCATCATGAAAAACTAATTAATTTTGATATTGTTGTATTTCTACCAAAGTAGCCATTTTGCTAAATTTATTTTCCAAACTAGCCATTGTCAAGATTGATTATGTTCCTAAAGTTTCAAAAATGGTTAGAATGGTTAATTTGGTATATAATTTGGCAATAATGGTCATTTTAGCAAAAGACCCTAATTTACTAATCACATATTATATCATTCCTTAGTTATTTTATAAAGCATTGTTGCATATATATATATATATATGTGTGTGTTCCAAACTAGCCATTGTCAAGATTGATTATGTTCCTAAAGTTTCAAAAATGGTTAGAATGGTTAATTTGGTAAATAATTTGGCAATAATGGTCATTTTAGCAAAAGACCCTAATTTACTAATCACATATTATATCATTCCTTAGTTATTTTATAAAGCATTGTTGCATATATATATATATATGTGTGTGTGTGTGTGTGTGTGTGTGTGTGTGTGTGTGTGTGTGTGTGTGTGTGTGTGTGTGTGTGTGTGTGTGTGTGTGTGTGTGTGTGTGTGTTTGTGTGTGTGTGTGTGTGTGTGTGTGTGTGTGTGTGTGTGTTTATTATCATTTTGCATTATCTCATTTCTCAATTATTCATTTAGCTATAATTCTTTTATCATCATGTTATTTATATCATATCTTATTAGTTTAGTTTTCAACATGAGTGAGTATTTTACTTTGTCTAGGGAATAGAGAAGCCATGCATAAATAATTTTTCTAATTGTTGAATTAGGATGTTTTGATATCGTCTAATCGTTTCTATCACATGCTTGTATTGTTTGCTAATCTTTGGTAATTGATCACTATATTTGATTAAATTTTTTAATTCACTTTTACAAGTCGAGAAGCACGGAATTGAGTTAGACTAAGCCTGTTTCAGTAGACCGATCTAGTCATAGCAAGAGCCCATTAGAACCCATTCTATGGTTGACAATAAGGCTGAGAGGTGGTTGTCATTAGACCTAAACAATTAACGTTATTATCAACTCTTAGTTTAACAGGAGCATTTACATATTTGCATGTGTGACCCGACTCCCCTAGACTCTTTTAGCATTATTAATTTACATAATTTTAATACAAGTTTTACCAACCAAACACAACAAACAATCGTAACTGACCTAGGTAGAATTCTACTCATAGCAATTCACTACACAACTCCCGTCTCCTTATGTTCGACCCCTACTTTACTACATTAATTTGTTAGCCAAGTCTAGGGTATTTTTGTTAGGTGTGTGATAGCCTATCAATTCCTATTTCCATTCCGGTAACTCAAGTGACTGAATCATACCTTGTGGCCTCCGTTATTCCCCCTTGACTCTTTGAGAAGTCAAACACCTAGCCACGAACTCCGCTATCTCTTTCTTTATACCGGGCCACTAGAACGTCTTCTTAAAGTCCTTATAGAGCTTATCACCCCCGGATGTATTGAACAGGGAATGCAATGAGCCTCCGTAATCAATTTTTTAAACTCAGCATCATTAGGCACACACCACCTCCCATCGAATCGAACACTCCCATATGTATGGATAGAAAATATCAAAAACGTACCCTTCTCCACCTCTGTCTTCCACTCCTGAATCTTGGGATCAAGTACCTGTTTCCTTTTTACGTCATCATAAAGTTTGGGCTCGATAGTCAAATCACCAATGGCATCTCCCTTGCGAATCATGTGAATCCCCATCTGAGTCATTTCATCCTTCAATTTCATCAGTGACATGGCAGTGCATAACACACTCTTTCTACTCAAAGCATCTGCAACCACATTAACCTTCCCTTTATGATAGATGATCTCTATATCATAGTCCCCAATCAGCTCCATCCACCTTCTCTGACACATGTTCAGCTCCTTTTGAGTGTAGATATACTTCAAACTCTTATGATCTGAAAACACTTTAAAGGTTGCCCCTTATAAATAATGCCTCCAAATCTTTAGAGAAAATACAACCGCACCCAACTCCAAATCACGAGTAGGATAGTTCTCATCATACGGCTTCAACTGTCTTGAAGCATTGGCAATGACTTTTCCATTTTGCATCAAGACACATCCCAATCCATTCTTCAAAGCATCAATGTAAACTTCAAGGTTCTCACTTCGCTCAGGCAAAGGTAGAACGGAAGCTGTAGTCAAACGCTCCTTTACTGTTTGGAACGCCGTCTCACAACTCTTATCCTAACGAAATCAGGTCTCTTTCCTCATCAAAGCTATCATAGGTCTGGCAATCTTGGAAAAATCTTTCACGAACCTCATGTAATAGCCAGCCAAACCCAAGAAACTCCGAATTTCAGCAACATTTTTCGGTGCTTCTGTAACACCTCTGGCCCACACACCAAGATGCCTTATCAAGGACCATCCCAGCGTTTACAACCAAATGACATAACGTGATACAAAGTGATAACTATGACAGATACTAAGTTCATGCGACGGAACATCTACTCCGGTAGCGTGGTGACTCGATTCCCTCCATGCCCAAGAGCAAACAGACCAAATGTACCTGCTAAACCAACTGCTCACCATCCCCGAATGGATCACCACAGTTTTGAAAATACAACACGGGGTCAGTTACTGATTAACCAAAGTAAGGCAAGTATAAGAGAAAACAAACAGTTGATCAATGTCCACCTCCGTCTCCCGTTCTCACACAGTAACCGACTACACACCGTAGTGTATAGCCTTGCCAGATTACCCATCGCAACAGATAATCCTCGCCGGCAGTGGGGGGCCGCAGCCAATCCCCACCGAAGCCCCGCTCATCAACGAGCGATAACCCTGTCCATTAATGTGCACATCCCCTCTTGTGGCGGGTTCCACAAAGGGCAAAACTAGGGTGTGAATCCACTCCCGCAAGTGACTCCACTCAGCCGAGGACGCACCTGAACATCATCATCATCAATCATCACAACACCAACACCAACTCCAATACTCCAACAACCAACAGCAGATAAACAATCGTACAACAATCACAATACAATCTCAATTTAATTAAACAGTAAACCGAGTAGGGAAACCCTACCTTATTGCCAACCATGAAAATGCATCCACAAATAGCCAAGAAAGACTCCGAGATGCATCCTACAACGGTAACCACATCCTATTTTAAGACTACCCCAACAGTCTACTGAAAAGGACAACAAAACAATGACTTACCTAGTGACGCGGACCGAAGGTGACAATGACGACATCCTCACGCACATCCTTCATGTGGAATCCCGTCCCCTTCCATGGTTAAAGTCTAGGCTAGATGAGAGTGTAGGGAGGGGTGGGTGATAGGTGAGAGAGAGATAAGTTAGGGTTAGAGTGAAATGGAACCGTCGAAATGAAATAAAACCTACGAACTTGCATTTTATACTCGGCCGAGTACTCTCATAATCGGCCGAGTAAGCCCTACTCAGTCGAGTATTCACACTACTTGACCGAGTAGTCTCTATTAGGTCGAGCAACCACTCCCGTAAGATACTTATCTTCACTTAGCCTCCCGCCTATCCCCTCCTAGGGTCTTCCATGGTCAAAGGGTCGGTCAAAAGGGTCCTTAAACATCGTGGGTGTTACAATCTCCCCCCCCTTAAAAGGAACTTTGTCCTCGAAGTTCAACCCATACGTCCCAACCGCGAGGATGACCACCTAAGCGAAGTTCGATATAACATAAAAGATTCACAAGGCTCCGACCACTACAAAACACACAAGATGCACCACTACAAAACACATAATGCACAAGACTCCGGCCACTACAAGTTTCGCGACAACATTACCCAAATATAGCGTCCAATTCTAATTCTAATGTCGGTTACCACCATTAAGTTCGTGACAACATAGAAAGAAACGATGGACAAGAAAGAAGACATAGAAGGAAGGCTAAGCACCAAGGAAATTTGATTTAACTTTGGTTTATATGAACTTTTATATCCCGATATGTTATCTACCCCTCTAAAAAGGAACTTCGTCCCCGAAGTTCTTTCCACCCAATAACTACGGTCAACCGAAAGCCGAACAACCATTTTAAGACATATACTTTGGTATGAATCAAACACACACCTCTACACGTAAATAACCAACCACTTTATGAATACTAAGCAACGAAATGATACACACAACCCACTTAATGAACTACAAAAACATGAAACGTCATGGTATTACTACTATTGCGAACACAATCACGCCACGTATTACCTTTACCGTCATACCTGAAACTATTCCATAGGTCATATTTACATGTACAAGGTACCCTATACCAAGGTTCGGAGACACCGGCAAAATATTAAAGCACACTCAAGACCAAAGAATTAACCATATGAAGCTATAACAATTTTCAACAATATAAAGTGCAATACCCAGGTACTCGGCCGAGTATAAGAGAGTACTCGACCGAGTAAGCTCTACTCGGTCGAGTATGCCGTATACTCGGTCGATTTTTCGTGGGCAGAGAGAAATTTCGACATTAAGCACAAGCTTGCCCATAATCTTACCTGCACAAAGTCACATATGCCATTCCCAGCTGAAAGTCTATGTCTACCAAGTCTCAAACATAGTATATGAAAACAAGTAGCAGCCTTATGGCCAATTACAGTCAGCCAAACGAAAAGAGTACGCCAAGAAACGATAAATATCCATCAACAAACCGAAAACAAATCCAAAAATACAACGAAATCACACATCTGGACCTTCCTCCATCTTCTCACCACCACCTGCACCGGATGTACAAGCTCCTGATGTACCAGCTCCATGAAAATCTCCAGCTGAGTAGCCTCCTCTACCAAGCTGACTGCCGCAGTTGGTTCCCCACGGTCCCGCGAGGCAGCCAAACTCGGTCTCCTCTGGTGGTCTCCAAAAGCCGGGGTCGACTCCATAGCTGTGGAAGACACCTGTGTCTACTCTTGGACCCATCCACCAGACGGGCTGTGCCAACTCGGTCCCTATCCCCTGGTTATGAGCCATCTCATGCATGTTGTGGAGCACCAAGGTAGTGGAGATCCGCTCAGTCAAGTCGCTAATCTGTATCCTGGGGTCATGAACGGTGGGGTAGGGCGAGTACTACGGTGGGTAGAAACTCGGCGTGGGGTAAGAGGGCTCAATCTCAACCTCATCCACCCTAGGTTGTCTCACTCTACGGCGCTCACGTGGTGGGGGAGGAGCCTGCTGTCTCTCAGATCGTGTGGTAGGCTCAGGCAGGTCTAAGAGGATGGTGAGGTCGATCAAGTAATGCTGAGGCACGAGTCGAGGTACACCCACTAGCTCCCACTCACCTAAATGGTCAACTACGGGAAGGCGCGCGGGGTCAGGAAGTACCATTCACAAGGATCCCCTCACCCTCCAAGCATATGACCCATCATCCATCTTCCTCAGCCATCTGTTGTTACACCAATACTTGGCGTTCATGGTAGGTACGATCTCAAATAGCTCGTCTCCCGATGGAGGTGGAGCCTCAAAATCAGTCAGACGCTATGCTAAGCGGGTCACTATGGCCCTGTAAGAAATGTGATGGTTCGGGGACCGTGCCATGTCCCAGAGAACTATAGTAAAAGGGCTTCCTCCGATGCAGGTTCAAGTAAGACATCAACAACATGACCTCATGGGAATTCAGCTTACTCACATTATCTCTCGCATACAGAAGGTAGGTTATCATCCTAAGAAACATGCGAAGGGATACATGTTGAACATCATTAATCAGCATGGCACTAGCACTAGCAGCAGGTCGGCCAATCAGATAAGTTAGGTGAAGAGGTGCGCCACTGTTCTTGGCTGCATCACTAAGGTAGCCCTCCCCCTCTGCCTCTACGCCTAAGTGGCCAGTAAACTCATCAAGGGTCAACTCATGATCCTCATTCATGAGGCGGAAAGAAACAGTTTTCTCTTCACGTCATACACAAATGAGCTCAAGAATTCCAAGGTCAGATAGGGGTAGGACTTCTTCCGTAAGTGATAAAGCCCCTCCATTCCCAAGGTCTCAAAGAAATGAACTATATCTTCCTTAACCCCCAAAGTCTCCAAAATCTTGGGGTTCACACACCGAGTTGGTCTCATGGGACGACCCATCAAAGCTATAAAGGCTTTACGCTACTTGAAGTCGAAAATGATTACCGATGGATATTCTTTCCACCGGAGGAACAACGTGTTCATGGCTAGATTGACCCGTCTCCAATTGAACATTGGCATGAGACCGCTTCTTGGATGGGGCTCTTGTTTTCGGCATACTGCAAAAAAATGAGTTTTAACAAGGATATTTTTAACAAAAATTTGCCATGGACGGACTGTTTTTGAATTGTATACTTTTAAGACGAAAGTTTCTCACAAAACACAAAGCATAATATCCAAGAGAGGTATTTATATCACCAAGAATCCTTAAAAGGGTACCTTAGGATAATTAAAAAGGACCTAAAATTCAAATTAGGGCAAAACCCTAGAAAATTTTTGTAACACACAAGAATGAAAGAAATGTAGATCTATATACATACTTACATACTCATATATGTATAAATTAATTTGTCATAAATTAAATATGGAACTTATGCATGCAAACAAATGATAAAATAGAGGAGAAATCATGTCTTTACATTGGTGATTTCGGTTTAATGGGCACAAGAGAGATCACCTTTCTCTCTTGTTCTTGAGCTTTCCCTTATGGAAGAACCAAGATCCAAGTATAGGATCTCTCCCTAAGCTTAATACCCAAGGCTTTCTCTTAATTCAAATTAATATTATAAGTACTAGTATAATATTAATCTAGTAGAAAATTGACCCAAAATTATTATGAACACTTAATAATTTCGGTATTATGGAGAAGAATAAGAGAGCTTTTTATCTCTCTAGAAATCTTAATTTTGGATAATGGTTGAATGAATAATACACTAACTAAATCAAAGTAGTGTATATGAAAAAATATAAGACAAAACCTTTGCCTTTCTTTCTTGGAAACCGGGTGGGAGGAGGTGTTTTGGGGAGCCAATGCATGCCCACATTTGTCTTCACAAGGTTTAATAGGGTTGCATGGCTACTCTTGCTTTTAATCATTATGTTTACCACTTATAATATAAACACAATATTAAGCCTAATACTCCTCCATTTTCGGCACTTTAGTTAATATGGATTCCATATTATTTTTGTCAATTGTCAATATGTCACATGTCACATGTCACATAAATTTGTTATGTATTTTTAACATATTAAAAACAACGTATTAATAAAAATACGTCACATACAAAAATCGACTTAGTAATTTCATAATTACTTGTGCCAAAATATTTTACCAATTATAAATCGTATTTATAATAATTCATTCAAATTTAATTGTTTCTGTAAACAATAATTTCATCCGAGTAATGATACAATTCAATTACTCAGACCGTATCTTATTTGATCACATTTCAATATGATACGTAAATTTTACTACCAAAATCGTCCGTCAATTTTCAAGTAATTTAATTAACTCGTAACATTATACGATTAATTAAATAATCAATTAAGAGTGTTACCCTATAGGTATGACCTAGGGGGTCAACTGATCACCACCGTCACACGACAGTAATGTCAAACTCTAGTCAGCCAATCATTACCGATATATGTTGACCAGTTGTGGTAGAAATATTACTTCCCAATTGTATTCTTTATAATGAGACTTAAACATGTGATCATCATGATCAACAGTCGTGATCGCATTATTGTCGGAGGACACATATTCCAACAATCTCCCACTTGTCCTCGACAAGTGTGCGTCACCAATTCTCTTGTCCTATTACTATCTCCCACTCAATGCAAGGTGTCTTTCAGGTCGTACTTGCAAGTGATCATATCGAGAGTGGTTTCCTCGATCTGGAGAATAACTGATTGACCGGATTTATCCACTCTGGATACCTTCCGAGCGTGGCCACGCATTTCCAGTTCATTACTCCTCGAGTGGCCCTGAGATATTGTTATAACCCTGACTAGGGATGGACAATTCCTATCGCACTCATTCCCTTCGACTAGCCACAGCCATCATAACCCAAAATATGCCCATTTGACCCCATTTACGAAGGTCGTAGTAACACAAATCAAAGTTAATCTGAAACTGTGCCATCTTAGGAGAATAGTCTTTAGTCAAAAGAATCGACTCATTTGAATACTATAGTAGCTCTCGCCACGACCAGGCTATATAAATTTGCCAGAACTCTATAAGCGGTCATTAGGCCCGACAAAATGTTCCTAACAAAGTCGCCTATGTGATCGACTAGTCATCTCACATGACTCTATGGCACTTGAACTTGCCATCAATCACATCACACTCTAGTCACTTCGAGATGTCACCTCATATAAGTAACTATGGGCAAATACAATGTTAATCCATGTTCACTTTAACGGGGTTCAATTGTCTCTACAACCCGTTTGGATATAACAATGTACAAGGTGAGTTAATAATAACTCAAACGACAAATGTCGACATCACACTCGGGTAGTCAATATCATATTACAACCTTGTGATGTATATCGTAAGTGTAAACACTTATTGATTGCAATAGAAGTTTAACATGCCATGTGTCCATGTGTTCAAACTTCTTATACTTGCATTTTCCTATACATTCATGTTCTTTCTCATAGCATGAATCTTACCAAGTACACATCAAGGTTCCCGACCTTGGTTTCGGTTCTTTAACTTGAAAGAACTTTCTTATCGACTATCACATAACGAACGAATTTGTGATGAATGATATAACTTGTACTGATCAAGTATTCCATCCACACACAATGCACTAGGTATATGTTTTGTAGAATCTTGTAACAATTGACAAGATTATTAGCTTAGCACTTCTCACAAGTCCTAGCTTAACTAGGAAAGATCATTTTTGAATGACCTCTTATTCAACCAAGCATCTTTCCAAAACTTCTCATTTCTCTTTCTAGGTTTGAAAGAATTGGGATTCTCATAAATCCTTATATGTGCTCGGATTTTCTATAATATGTGCAACCTCTTGACACACAATGGAATATTCCGTCAAACACTGAAATCGCTCATCGGATTCTACTTGAGAATTCATGACGTTTCTATTATGGCTTACCATCCATCATCATGCTCTTATGCATATGATTCATAATTGGACATGTACATGATAATTCTAATGGCGGAAACATTAGTTACTAATAATCATGAGATCAACCGTTCATAGGTTCAATGAACGACCATGACTGCTAATGGCAATTCCATTTTCATCTATATGAATAACCTATGTGAATGTTGATACGATGTGTATCTCTTAATACTAATCCAACATCCCTTGATGTAATTGGATTCATCATTGTCCACTTTCATCCAGAATTGAAAACTCAAATGCTTCTTTATGAAAGAAGGTATTAGCTCGTCATTCTTTAATGAGTGATGAGTCGTAAACATTCAAAGGATGATAGCTCCCACTAAATTCCATGTCTTCACATGAGAATTTCCTAACTCCCACTCAATTTCACACATTTCGAAATTGACTTCTCAATCGAAATTTATTCATGAATTGAAATATAAATTGCATTGCCAAGTTATTAGGATAAAGCCATATATGTTCCCATCATATCCTTTCAAAATTCCTATTTTGAAGTGGTCTCATCTTGAACCTTACGGAAAGAGATTTTAAATCTCCAACACACTCATGTCATAATGATGTGTAGCAATGTAATTATTCAAATATAAACAATATCTAGAATACGTCCTTCGCAAATACCCTTTTGGAAGGAGGTTTAACCATTTCATAGTGAGTTTAAGCAATGACATTTGCGTGGTTAAAACTTTGGCCATTGAAGATATCGGTATATCAATCTTTGCAACTCGATCATAACTAGTATGTTACTATGATTCATTTAGGCTCTTAAGTAAAACTCAAGGTTGAAACTATTCGTCAAGTGTTTTATAAACTTAGTCAAAAACTTGTTAAGACTTTACATTAGTCATTTTTCTTCCAAAACTTTCTTTTGGTCTCCTCGTGTAGTTATCTTGAGAATATACTCTTATGATTACTTCACTTGGTCTCTTTAGTCATATTGAACTAACTTGAGACCATAGATCTCATCTATGCGGCATACTATGTAAGTAGATATACCTTCATTCAAATCATTCTCTCTTGCGTAGATCTTCATTTACACAAGTACACAATTTCATCTTGCCTTGTGTGTTGTGTCCTCATTTTTCTCCCACTCTATCTTTAGAATTAATATACTATAGATTCAAAGATAGCATATGAGACACAAATTAATGATGTTGAAGTATAAGGAGAACTATCTCATAGATAGACTAATGGTTATTGATTTCATATGTGTACTTGGTGATTGACATTCCTTTAAGAGAGTTCATAGACTCAAAATCGCTTTATAAATGATCATACACAAGCCTTAAGCATGTGGACATATAATGAAACCCGTCATTATATTTGTCTATTAGATCACTTTAAGCGAAAGATCTTATGTTTCTAAGAGCAAGCAATTAAAGATGAATTTTAGAACATAAAAGGATAAATGATAAAACGGGTGACTTGGGTTGCAAACCAAGTCACCATCATCCAAAATACAAGTCATTATCCAAAATACTTTTCCATGTCGAACACGGAAACTTAAAGTTCTAAAGATTCAAGACATAAATTAAAGTAAGACAATGAAAAGCAAAGCTCCATAAAAGCTATCCCTAGCTTCTTGATGGTTTCTCATGCTTGCTTTTCTTTTCCCTTGTCTTTGCTTGGTGGAGGCCCTATTTACAATAAAAAGGGAGATACATTATCACAACTTTGCATCATAATACAATAGTTGAATTAGAAACATAAAAGAAGGATAGTCATTTACCTACTGGAGTGATCTTTCCAGCTTTGATATCACCAAGGTATTTGGAACAATTTCTTTTCCAATGTCCCATGCCATTACAATAATGGCATTTATCAAGAGGACCCTTCTTGACTTTTGAGGTGCTAGCTGTTGGGAAATGTGTCCTCAACAATAGTGCGATCATATGATTTAAATATCATTATTAAATCTCATTTCAAGAATACGGAAGGGATGATACATTACATATATAGTCAACTGGTCCACACATATCGGTAATGATTGGCTGGCTAGAGTTTGACATTACTGTCGTGCGACGGTGGTGATCAGTTGATCCCTTGAGGTCACACCTAAAGGACGATTCCCTTAATTGAAAAGGTTAATTAGTTGTATACCGATACAGATTAATTAATTCCTTAAAATTGAACAATTCGATTTGTGAGAGAGAATATTGATATCTTATTGTAATGGGATTAAATAAGATTTATTTTAGTAATAAAATGATTTGTTGCTAAAATTATTTATTGTTTGAGAAACAATAAAGATAAGAATGAATGGTTAATTATAATTACAATAAGTTGTGAATTATAACTATATGACCCATTTTATTTATGTGATCAAGTATCACTTGTCAATTTGTTGTATGTAATTTAATTAATTCATGAAATGATATTTATGTGATAAATATGCATTAAATTGATTAATAACATGTATCATACTACATGTGACATATTGTGTGACAAATGACAAATTGACAAAATAAAATGGTAGTCCATTTTAAGTAATGTACCGAAAATGGAGGGTGTGTTAGTGGGTTTTGGTTGTTTTATTTTAATTGATAAAATAAACATAATGATGCCTACCTACAACTAGTCTTACACATCTTACACACCTACTATTTTTTTGAGAAGAGTAAAAGGAAAAGAAATGATGCCATTTGAGGCTCCAAAACCGTGACACTCCCTCTCTTTATGGGTTGTTGGTTCTTTTCTTCTATTCTTACACTACCATTCAATTAACATGCAAGTGTTCATGAATATTCTCTCTTCT
Source organism: Silene latifolia (assembly GCF_048544455.1). NCBI lineage: Eukaryota > Viridiplantae > Streptophyta > Magnoliopsida > Caryophyllales > Caryophyllaceae > Silene > Silene latifolia. Next base: position 14,102,555 of record NC_133528.1, read on the forward strand.
CTCTCTTTAATCTTCATCAAAAAGATGAGATTTTAATCCAAATTGTTCATGTAAGATTACTAATTTTATCAAAGTAATATATGACTATTAGTAATCAAATTTAAGGTAAACCACAATATAAACATCTAGTACATGTTAGTTTGTGGGATTAAGAGATTGTCTTGGGTGCTACTAATTGGAGAATCTCTACTTTGGGATTTTTGTATGTTCATCCATTATTGGAAAGCTCAAGAACTAACAAGAAGGAGATCTTGTTGGTGCCCAATATGACCGAAATTATTATGGTGAGAAAATGTTTTCTTATCTTCTTTTATTAAAGTTTGCATGCATAAAATCCACCTTTAATTTTATGACAAATTAATTTTAACATATATGAGTATGTTAGTATGTATATATATCTACATTTCCTTCAATTGGTATCAGAGAGCCACGGTTGTTTGCATGCAAATCGGTTAAAAGTTTTTCCGAGTTATAAGAATAACAAATAAAACTTGTAAAATTTGTGTTATTATGAGATATCACGAAATTAATCCATGCATGTTAATATTTATGGTCCTAAAATGTTTTAGGATATTTTGGTTAATTTTTCGGATTTTTATTGTTCATATTATACAATAATGGCATTTAAATATGATTTTATGAGTAAAAATGTCATTTTGGGTCTAAAATTAGCTATACTTCGAATTTTCCATTGATTTTTGGATATGTTGTCACATATATTATTTTGAGATAACCTGTAAATTTTCATAATTTTTGGACTTGTTATGCTCGAAAAATGGATTTTTCATTATTAAATTCGAATTTAGGTGAAAAATAGGTTAATATGAGTTAAATTTCGAATCTGGTCATAGAAAATTAATATGTTGTCACATGAAATTTTACAACATGTGTGTAAAATAATTGGCTATAAAGAAGTCTTTTTGCATGATTTATGGATTTTTGAAGAAAAATAGCATAAATAGTGACATTATTAGTGAAAAATTAATAAAACATAATCTATGACTTAGGGAAAACGTCTAATGTTGCATTTTATTATCTTTTTCAGATCTAAAATTCAAAAGTTAATGAAAATAATTTTTCCATGTTTTTATGATTATTTTATTAAATATCGATAAACCGCAACATTGTTTTTCCGGGAAAATTTCGAAATTTTTAACCTAAGATTTTGAACATTATGAGTGTCATGGTATTTTTCCAGAATGTTCATGAATTTAAATTTCAAATTTTGAATTTATTTGAAATTTTGTGATTTATTTGAAGTTTATAGCTTATTTTTGTAATTTTTGGTCCTTTTATGAACAATTTTATAAAATATGGGTTAATTATGGTCAAATTATTAGTGAAGACTAAATTTTGAGTCCTAATAGGTTAGGGTAATTAACTTATGCATAAATATGAATTTATGTAATTTTTGTGATTATAAAATGTTGAAATCACGCAAATCCGTAAAAACCAAGTAATATACGATATTGGCTATTTAAAGGCGATTTAGCATAAAATTGAGCATGTTTATACATATTATAATGCTGCATTTTCTTTATGATTGTCATAATTTTAATTTATGTAATTTTGAATTATGTAATTTTACTTAGTATGGCCTTAGTTTTTAATTGGTATTTCCCGAAATGTATGGGAATATCGATTCGGTTGTAATTTTTATTGTGATCTCGTATCACCGTTTTGTAATTTAATAGATTTATTTTATTTTAGTTACAAATTTATAATAGGAAATTATGTAATTTATTATGTAATTTTATTCATTCCGGAGTTCCCAAAGACGGATTTCTTCAAGAATGGTGATACATAAAGACGGTGTTACCTCGAGATGCGTGCCACAACCGAAGTTCAAGGGACCAATGGAGTTGGTTTCCGAATATGTAATAGTTAAATAGTTTTTCTATTTTAGGAAAGGCCATACTAGGATTTATTTATTTTATTTATTTTATGCTTGCATTTTATTTTATGTCACATGCATCGCTAAATCGCCATAACTAAACATGCATCCTTATTTTATCGAGTTTATCGACCGTGTCAATTCGAATTATCGTAGTTCACCGCTTTAGTTCACTTAAAACGTGATAGATAATAAATTGACATGACCTCTCGCTAAAACAATTAATTGAGACATAGCCTTACCAAATAGTAGAAACCATGAAAACCTATTTCGCGAGGGAGTGCGCTCGGCTACCCCGGGGTACAAACCTTGTTACGTAGGGGAAGTGGGTGATAAATGTCTATCCACCGAATTCATGTTGATGAAGGTTGCATCGGCTACCCCGTGCCTAAGTTAATGTGGGTTTGGATAATGGACACATTTATTCGAAATTTGGATTGAACTCAACAAAAGTTATTGATAAGGGTTGCATCGGCTACCCCGTGCCCTTGTTGATGTGTTTTGGGCTATAGATAAACATTAGAGTAATTTTATCGACCAAGAGTTCTAAAAGTAGAATCGATTAAAAAGTTAATCCACCGAGTTATATTGATGAAGGTTGCATCGGCTACCCCGTGCCTAAGTCGATATGAATTTGGGTCTTGGAATCATTTATCATAGTTGGGTAGAGGTCACTATGTAAATGCTTTACTTGTTATTTACAAGTATTAATATAACGATTAATGTTTTGTTTTCACTATTCCGTTATTATATTGTTCTATTTCTTTACCACAATTCATATACGATATCATTTCGATTTTGATACAAATCTCCAATAAAACATCGTAACTAAAGACAAAATTTGAATTTGCTTATAAAACCTCATATGAACCATTGCTAAGGATCTCTTGTAAAGAGTATAGATTAAAGTTATTCATTATCAAACAGGTTTTTGATTCTTGACTAACACATCTACTTACAATGGATTGTTTTTCATGTACTTAAATGAATTAAGTACCTTGAAGCGATAAATTATTTTGGTAATTAGTTTTGTCCAGAATTCGTAATTGACCAAAATAACGCAGCCACTTCAATGAAAGTTTTAAGACTAAAACGAACAAATGAAGAGTGATCTTCGTGAATTCAATTTTGCTTCTCAAAGCAAGGACTCATTGAAATAAGTGGGAGCATTCTCTTAAACTGTTAAGATGAGGACGAGGTTCAAGAAGTAAATGGAATTGATACAAGGTAATGTTAAAGGTAAAGTTGTTGAGAATGACGATACTAAACCTATCAATTCCGACCGATAAAGTTTCCATTGTCCTAAATGTTGGACACAAGAAAGGAAACTACCCCAAATTATTGAAGAATCAACAAGTTAGTTGTGGGACATCTAATGGGACCTTCTTCGTTAAATGTTTATTTGATTAAACATAAACTTTGCTAGTATTACTTCGTCAATATTAAAAACCGGTGGTGGTTTTCATCATTATGTTTGATACATAGGATGATTAGAATATGACGACTAGCAACAATGAAGTCGAGAGATAGAGTAATTGTGTACTCAATCTAGTTTTTGGATTTAAAGTGGTACTTAATTGTGACTATTAAGTGCATAAACTCTAAATAAGAATATAAACTTGTTAAGAGACAAAAGATGTTTTCACTTTTGTGACCCTATACACCACGATTTGATAAATGGCTAGCCCATTATCAAGGTGATTATATTCTAAACCAAACTAGAATGACATATCATGTAGATGATGTAAGATTCAAATTGGTAACCCAAGATTAAACCTTAATTTTTGGAATGATAAACGCAAAGAGTTATCAAGTACTCTTGAAACCATTAGACTATTAATGGTATATGCGTATCTTGTATTCAAAGCAAGATATCTCGTGCCTTTTGGTTGAAAAAGGAGATCGAGATTGTAAATCATTGATCCAAAATAAGTTGATCATTTTCTTTTACCAACGATTTAAGTTGACACTAGTGTGTTCACTTAATAAGGTAAATAGAGAAATCTTTGAAGAAGTTCAAGAGTTCAAGGAATCACGATTTAGTCGTGATGGGATTATCAAAGTGAAGACTTTGATATAAGCCAAAGGAAATGTGATATAGTATCACAAGTTAATCTCTCTTAGCACGCATTATGAAATAATGTGTGGATGGATAAGAATTCAAACGCTATTCGATAAGGTTTGGACTTCAATCAAGTTACTTTGAGTTACTTGATCCTTTTGGGGATTTTATCATTTTTGTCTAAATTATTTTTCCACTAAATCGAATCATATGAGATATGAAATGGTAGGATACCATGTTTGTAAGTTTTCACAAGAAACAAATGCTCATTTTTCCTTTCAATTATCACGAGTACGACGGGTTTGTGGCTCGTGAAGCTGTCTTTCTAAAAATACAAGTTTATTTCTAGAAGACAGAGTGGGAGAAATTATTCAAGAGCCACAAAGAATGTTATGTCTCAAGAAACTGGTCTTTCTTGGCTACATGAGACGTTTTGTGTAAGACATTGTTTCTTCAAAACCTAGGAGGTTAAATTCGTCACTTGTTAAAAATGATGAATTCATGCTACTTTTAAGAAAGTAAAGAGCTTATAACTTACAAAAGAAATTATTTGATTCAAGTTGATTACTTCTAGAAAGTAATGAACATATGACTTACATAAGAGTGTTTAAGTCACAACTCAATACAAGGCTTAGAGCCATGAGAATCCGAAATAAAAGGCTTGATTAGTGACAAAGGGTGTTGCACTAATATTTCAAAGCAAGATTGGTTGCAAAGGGTTTTGCACTAATTGAAATGCTTAAGTCTATTTGGATCTTCTTAGGGATGTGTTTCATTATGAGGTTATGAAATACATGGCGAGTGAATCTAAAACCCACTTCTTCAATAGAAGGAATGTATTCAATACATGTCATGAGTTTATTAGATTCTTGCAATCCTAAGATAATGTGAAACTTAAGAGAGGGTCTTAAGTAGGACATCAATGAGTTGGAGTCAACATTTTGATCATGTGATAAAACATTTCTCGATAAGTCGAGAAGTTGTGTTTATACATGGAGTTTAGTGGGAGTTACGGAATTTTTAATTAGTCCGATATGTGGATGACATATTGATCATTGAGAATGATTTAAGACTTTTGGAGTATTATAATACATCTTGAATATCCGGATTTATGAAGATAAATCCACATGATATTAGCGTCAGTAAGAAGTCTTATGTTGATAAGATTCATGACTAGTTCAATTAAATTGAACATATTTGATTGATTTCATTTGCTTCCGCTGCCGAATCAATTAAAAAGAAATGATGTATAACACTTCATATGCTTTGAGTATGATGAATTGTTTTCAAAAATCGAATTTAAGTAATCTTTACCAAGTAAGCTATAAAGATTACCCTTAAGTGCTTGCAGAAGCATTAAGGAAGTAAAGCAAAGTGTTTATGATGCAATATTGTGTAAGGGTGTTACACAAGTGACAATTGACAATTGAGATTGCGCATGGTTTCCGACAAAACCATAATCAAAACACACTAGGATGGTTAAGATACCATTGTGGCAATGTTAATTAAGAAGTAGATTTTCTAGAATCGTTCTAGGCAATAAAGAACAATGAGAAATGTTTATAACGAAAATTGAGTACACTTGCAATCATGAGATGTGCAAGAGGATGAGTCCCGCACACTGTGAAAACAGTGGGAGCTATTCTTAGGCTAGAGGACCTATGTCTTGATTGAATCTCGACACGTACTCAGAAAGTTTTGTGATGCAAATGTATACATTACAAAGGAAAATGAGTATGTAGTAAGGTTGAATAAGGTACAAGAAGTTGATAAAACCTACTAACCAAAGCCTTCTCAAAGGCTAAACATGATGAGTCATGTCATTTCAACTGAATTGAAATGAACAAACTACATACAAGATCAAATTAGATTGTAGAACATGAAATAGTAATCAAGCATTGACTATTCATATGTGATAATCGCATTTGTCGTTCGAGTTTTACTTTAAAACTCTTTTATTATACTTTGTTACATCCAAACGGGTTGTAGAGACAATTGAACCCCGTTAAAGTGAACACGGATTAGCATGGTATTCTCCCATAGTCACTTGTATGAGGTGACGTCTCGAAGTGACTAGAGTGTGATGCGATTGATGGCAAGTTCAAGTGCCATAGAGTCATGTGAGATGACTAGTCGATCACATAGGCAGACTGTTAGGAACACTTTGTCGGGCAGTGACCGCTTATAGAGTTCTGGCAAATTTATAAAGCCTGGTCGTGGCGAGAGCTACTATAGTATTCTAATGAGTCAATTCTTTTGACTAAAGACTGTTCGCCTAAGATGGCACAGTTTCAGATTAACTTTGATTTGTGTTACTACGACCTTCGTAAATGGGGTCAAATGGGCATATTTTGGGTTATGATGGCTGTGGCTAAACGAAGGGAATAAGTGCGATAGGAATTGTCCACCCTCTTGTCAGGGTTAAAACAATATCTCAGGGCCACTCGAGGAGTAATTAACTGGAAATGCGTGGCCACGCTCGGAAGGTATCCAGAGTGGATAAATCCGGTCAATCAGTTATTCTCCAGATCGAGGAAACCACTCTCGATATGATCACTTGCAAGTACGACCCGAAAGACACCTTGCATTGAGTGGGAGATAGTAATAGGACAAGAGAATTGGTGACGCACACTTGTCGAGGATAAGTGGGAGATTGTTGGGAAATGTGTCCTCAACAATAGTGCGATCATATGATTTAAATATCATTATTAAATCTCATTTCAAGAATACGGAAGGGATGATACATTACATATATAGTCAACTGGTCCACACATATCGGTAATGATTGGCTGGCTAGAGTTTGACATTACTGTCGTGCGACGGTGGTGATCAGTTGATCCCTTGAGGTCACACCTAAAGGACGATTCCCTTAATTGAAAAGGTTAATTAGTTGTATACCGATACAGATTAATTAATTCCTTAAAATTGAACAATTCGATTTGTGAGAGAGAATATTGATATCTTATTGTAATGGGATTAAATAAGATTTATTTTAGTAATAAAATGATTTGTTGCTAAAATTATTTATTGTTTGAGAAACAATAAAGATAAGAATGAATGGTTAATTATAATTACAATAAGTTGTGAATTATAACTATATGACCCATTTTATTTATGTGATCAAGTATCACTTGTCAATTTGTTGTATGTAATTTAATTAATTCATGAAATGATATTTATGTGATAAATATGCATTAAATTGATTAATAACATGTATCATACTACATGTGACATATTGTGTGACAAATGACAAATTGACAAAATAAAATGGTAGTCCATTTTAAGTAATGTACCGAAAATGGAGGGTGTGTTAGTGGGTTTTGGTTGTTTTATTTTAATTGATAAAATAAACATAATGATGCCTACCTACAACTAGTCTTACACATCTTACACACCTACTATTTTTTTGAGAAGAGTAAAAGGAAAAGAAATGATGCCATTTGAGGCTCCAAAACCGTGACACTCCCTCTCTTTATGGGTTGTTGGTTCTTTTCTTCTATTCTTACACTACCATTCAATTAACATGCAAGTGTTCATGAATATTCTCTCTTCTCTCTCTTTAATCTTCATCAAAAAGATGAGATTTTAATCCAAATTGTTCATGTAAGATTACTAATTTTATCAAAGTAATATATGACTATTAGTAATCAAATTTAAGGTAAACCACAATATAAACATCTAGTACATGTTAGTTTGTGGGATTAAGGGATTGTCTTGGGTGCTACTAATTGGAGAATCTCTACTTTGGGATTTTTGTATGTTCATCCATTATTGGAAAGCTCAAGAACTAACAAGAAGGAGATCTTGTTGGTGCCCAATATGACCGAAATTATTATGGTGAGAAAATGTTTTCTTATCTTCTTTTATTAAAGTTTGCATGCATAAAATCCACCTTTAATTTTATGACAAATTAATTTTAACATATATGAGTATGTTAGTATGTATATATATCTACATTTCCTTCACTAGCTTCATTAGGCTTAGCTTTGGTGAATGTGGGAGCTAGCTTCTTGCCCTTTCTCCCATTCTTCTTGAACTTCCCCTTACTCTTAGTGCTTATGTTAAGCACATCCTTGGGAGGGTTCACATTTAACCCCATGTCCCTCTCGGCTTGCACAAGTAACTTGTGCAACTCCTCAAGAGACACATCCTTGTCTTGCATGTTGAAATTCACCCGGAATTGCACATATGCCTTGACTTTGGACAAGGAGTGTAGAATCCTATCTACGATGAGTTCTTTGGGGATTTCAACCTTTTGAATTTTCAAGGTCTCGACAAGCTCCAATAGTTTGAGCACATGAGGGCTAACCTTTTGACCCTCTTTGAAGTCGAGATCAAAGAATGCCGCGGCCGCCTCATATTGGACGATCCGCGGAGTTTGTGAAAACATGGTCACAAGTTTGGAGTAAATCTCATTAGCATTGCCCATTTTAAAGGCTCTCCTTTGGAGGTCCGCCACCATCGCAAATATCAAGACATTTTTCATTGCGGCGGACTCCTTTTGGTAAGCCTCATATGCTTCCCTAGTGGCCGCGGTGGACCTAGTGGAGGGCTCGGGTGGAGAGGCCTCGGTAAGGTAACGAAGCTTGTCGCCACTTTCGGCGGCTAATTTGAGTTGGGCATCCCAATCGGAGAAATTTGACCCATTCTTTTCAAGTTTACATCGATCCATAAAGGATCGGAGCCATGACGAACTAGCGAGAGGTGTAGCATTAGGAGTTGGTGTTGGTGTTGCCATTTGTTATGAAAAAGAAGTGGTCTACAAAACAAAATATAAGGAGTAAAACAATTGTCGTTTTAATAATAATACTCGTAAAAATGTATGATTTAAACAAGTTTTATGCATTTTTCTAGTGACCTCTACCCAACTAGATAAATGATTCCAAGACCCAAATTCATATCGATTTAGGCACGGTATGGCCGATGAAACCTTTATCAATATAACTCGGTGGATTAACGTTTTAATCGATTCTACTTTTAGAACTCTTGGTCGATAAAATTACTCTAATAATTATCTATAGCCCGGAACACATGCAACTACGGTCGCGAATACTTCCGTTGAGCTCAATCCAAATTTCGAATAAATGTGTCCATGATCCAAATCCATATCAACTTGGGCACGGTATGGCCGATGAAACCCTCATTAACATGAACTCGGTGGATTAACACTCATCACCCACTTCCCCTACGTAACAAGGTTTGTACCCCGGTAGGGCCGAGTGCACTCCCTCGCGAAATAGGTTTTCATGGTTTCTACTATTTGGTAAGGCTATGTCTCAATTGTTTGTTTTAGCGAGAGGTCATGTCAATTTATTATCTATCACGTTTTAAGTGAACTAAAGCGGTGAACTACGATAATTCTAATTGACACGGTCGATAAACTCGATAAAATAAAGATGCATGTTTTAGTTATGGCGATTTAGCGATGCATGTGACATAAAATAAAATGCAAGCATAAAGATAAATAAATCCTAGTATGGCCTTTCCTAAAATAGAAAAACTATTTAACTATTACATATTCGGAAACCAACTCCATTGGTCCCTTGAACTTCGGCTGTGGCACGCATCTCGAGGTAACACCGTCTTTATGTATCGCCATTCTTGAAGAAAACCGTCTTTGGGAACTCCGGAATGAATAAAATTACATAATAAATTACATAATTTCCTATTATACATTTGTAACTAAAATAAAAATAAATCTATTAAATTACAAAACGGTGATACGAGATCACAATAAAATTACAACCAAATCGATATTCCCATACATTTCGGGAAATACCAATTAAAATCTAAGGCCATACTAAGTAAAATTACATAATTCAAAATTACATAAATCAAAATTATGACAATCATAAAGAAAAATGCAGCATTATAATATGTAAGAACATGCTCAATTTTATGCTAAATCGCCTTTATTTAGCCAATATCGTATATTACTCGGTTTTTACGGATTTGCGTGATTTCAATATTTTATAATCACAAAAATTACATAAATTCACATTTATGCACTAGTTAATTACCCTAACCACTTAGGACTCAAAATTTAGTCTTCACTAATAAATTGACCATAATTAACTTATATTACTAAAATTGTCCATTAATAGTCCAAAAATACAAAAATAAGCTATTAAACTTCAAATAAATCACAAAATTTCAAATAAATTCAAAATTTGAAATTTAAACTCATGAACATTCTGGAAAAATACCATGACACTCATAATGTTCAAAATCTTAGGTTAAAAATTTCGAAATTTTCCGGAAAAACAATGTTGCGGTTTATCGGTTTCTAATAAAATAATCATAAAAACATGGAAAAATTATATTCATAAACTTTTCAATTTTAGATCTGAAAAATATAATAAAATGCAATATTAGACGTTTTTCCTAAGTCATAGATTATGTTTTATTAATTTTACACTAACAATGTCACTATTTATGCTATTTTTCTTCAAAAATCCATAAATCATGCGAAAAGACTTCTTTATAGCCAATTATTTTACACACATCTTTTAAAATTGCATGTGACAACATATTAATTTCCTATGACCAGATTCGAAATTTAACTCATATTAACCTATTTTTCACTTAAAACCGAATTTAATAATGAAAAATCCATTTTTCGAGCATAACAAGTCCGAAAATTATGAAATTTTACAGGTTATCTCAAAATAATATATGTGACAACATATCCAAAAATCATTGAAACATTCGAAGTATAGCTAATTTTAGACCGAAAATGACATTTTTGCTCATAAAATCATATTTAAATGCCATTATTGTATAATATGAACAATAAAAATCCGTAAAATTAACCAAAATATCCTAAAACATTTTAGGACCAGAAATATTAACATGCATGAATTAATTTCGTGATATATCATAATAACACAAATTTTACAAGTTTTATTTGTTATTCTTATAACTCGGAAAAACTTTTAACCGATTTGCATGCAAACAACCATGGCTCATGATACCGATTGAAAGAAATGTAGATCTATATACATACTTACATACTCATATATGTATAAATTAATTTGTCATAAATTAAATATGGAACTTATGCATGCAAACAAATGATAAAATAGAGGAGAAATCATGTCCTTACATTGGTGATTTCGGTTTAATGGGCACAAGAGAGATCACCTTTCTCTCTTGTTCTTGAGCTTTCCCTTATGGAAGAACCAAGATCCAAGTATAGGATCTCTCCCTAAGCTTAATACCCAAGGCTTTCTCTTAATTCAAATTAATATTATAAGTACTAGTATAATATTAATCTAGTAGAAAATTGACCCAAAATTATTATGAACACTTAATAATTTCGGTATTATGGAGAAGAATAAGAGAGCTTTTTATCTCTCTAGAAATCTTAATTTTGGATAATGGTTGAATGAATAATACACTAACTAAATCAAAGTAGTGTATATGAAAAAATATAAGACAAAACCTTTGCCTTTCTTTCTTGGAAAACCGGGTGGGAGGAGGTGTTTTGGGGAGCCAATGCATGCCCACATTTGTCTTCACAAGGTTTAATAGGGTTGCATGGCTACTCTTGCTTTTAATCATTATGTTTACCACTTATAATATAAACACAATATTAAGCCTAATACTCCTCCATTTTCGGCACTTTAGTTAATATGGATTCCATATTATTTTTGTCAATTGTCAATATGTCACATGTCACATGTCACATAAATTTGTTATGTATTTTTAACATATTAAAAACAACGTATTAATAAAAATACGTCACATACAAAAATCGACTTAGTAATTTCATAATTACTTGTGCCAAAATATTTTACCAATTATAAATCGTATTTATAATAATTCATTCAAATTTAATTGTTTCTATACACAATAATTTCATCCGAGTAATGATACAATTCAATTACTCAGACCGTATCTTATTTGATCACATTTCAATATGATACGTAAATTTTACTTCCTAAATCGTCCGTCAATTTTCAAGTAATTTAATTAACTCGTAACATTATACGATTAATTAAATAATCAATTAAGAGTGTTACCCTATAGGTATGACCTAGGGGGTCAACTGATCACCACCGTCACACAACAGTAATGTCAAACTCTAGTAAGCCAATCATTACCGATATATGTTGACCAGTTGACAGTAAAATATTACTTCCCAATTGTATTCTTTATAATGAGACTTAAACATGTGATCATCATGATCAACAGTCGTGATCGCATTATTGTCGGAGGACACATATTCCAACAAAGAAGCGATTTTAAATCATGAAATCGTGTTTGTGACGGCATAGACGATGTTTGTGAGCAACTAAACTCAAAATATCAAAATAAAAACACCAATTTCAAATTACACAAGCTAGGGATTCGAAATTTGGGTAAGTTCATACCATAAATTGATAATAAATTGAAGAAATTGGTTAGAAACTTTACCTTGATTGAGGGTTTGAGCAAGCAAGAAAGAAAAATCCACAAGCAATTACCAACAAATCACCCAAGAGTTTTGAGAGGGAATGGGTTTTGAAGTTTTTAGGAGTGAAAGAATGAGATGGGAGGCGGAAATAAGAAAGAAGAAGAGGTTATAGGGTTTTTAGAGCAAACCGACTGAGTCACGATAAAACCGTACTCGGTCGAGTATCGGGTTCACTCGGCCGGGTATGGACTACTCGGTCGAGTATTCGGATTGCTCGGTCGAGTATCCAGAGATCAGTAGCGAGGCTAAACTGACTTACTGGGTACTCGGTCGAGTGCTACTATACTCGGCCGAGTGTGGCCTACTCGGTCGAGTATAAGCTATACTCGATTGAGTTTAACTGAACAAAAGCGAAATTTCAAATTTATTGAACCTGCAAAACAAGTAATGATGTTCGGAGTTCCATACAATCGAGCTCGTCACCGTTAGAACTTAATTCTACCACATCAAAGTGCAGCACACACAATATAACCACTGCTAAGTCAGTCGACGAACAACATACGTTCCCCATATCAATTACCGCAAACAATTGCGTCACGACTAACACACACGACTAAGCTTCGCTACACAACCTAAAAATATCAATCTATAACGCTATAGCATCACACCTGATGATGTATCCCTACACACATACTACGAAAGTCTCAAACAATACTTGTCATGCACGAAATCTATCATGTTCAATTGCAAAAATCTATGGTCATCCACCATCTTACTCAAATCATATCGTTCTTTATCATGCACCCAACAAATCACAAACTCAACTACTCAAAAGCATTAGACTCACATTACTACACGAATTACAGCTAACAAATACATATGACATACACTCATCAGGGAACTACTCCTATTATCTACCCCTTTCCCTGTGGCTGGCTTAAGCATGCTTGGTACCGGGCTTTTGAGGTGAGGGCGCCTTCTCACCCAAAACCGACAGAAAAGGGCTCCCAACACACATACACCAGGTTCATTTAATTTGACACCCTATCTTCATTCGGTTCATTGGTTCAGGTTTCAAAATCGTCGCTCTGATATCACTTTGTAACACCCCCGCACACCAAGATGCCTTACCAAGGACCATCCCAGTGTATGAAGGTGTTACCATCTCGATCACCCGAGGTAGTAGATCAAATAAACAATAGAAGAACATTTATATTATAATACTTAAGCTTTTACAACCAAACTACATAACGTGATACAAAGTTGTTAGGCCTGGAAATCCACAGACGTCCCTGATCAGTATCTCACCTTAACCTGACTATCAGGGTGCCAGGACGTCAGGCTATCAGGACACATGAAGACAGGCGCCAGGCCATGGAGAGGACAACGGTCAAAATATCAGGACGATATCAGACCAAGAACTAATATTATAAGAGGAATATACGCGCAGCATTGAATAGGAAGATCTCGCAATTAATACAGCAATTAAGGGCGTGATATTTGGAATTATTGCGGGTAATTAAGGAAAATATTCCGCATTAATGCCAGGATCAAAGCAGCCGTTCAACGAGAGCTTATATAAGGAACCCTTGGAAATCATTTGAGGACACAACAAGAGAAGATAGTATACAATATATTCTCATATCATTCTTAGATAATTACGTCCATTTGTGCAAAATATAATACAATAGTGAAATCCTCTCCTGGCTTGGTGCCCGTGGTTTTTTCCCATTTAAGGGTTTTCCACGTACAAAATCCTTTGTCTTATTACTGTTATTTTTACTATATCTGCAGCTTTATATTTCACCCTGACAACCTGACTTATAGACCAACTAGAGCTAGTTAACCCCACTCAAATCTACCCTGACCTGATTTCGCCTTGCGCAAAATCTACACAAAATAATTGGCGCCCACCATGGGGCATCTAGCTCTTTAAATCCTTTTTTCTCATCTCACAAAAATTCAAAAATCCTACAAAAATGGGCCAGCCTACCATTGAAGAACAATTGAACGCAGCTCTTCAACAAATCGCTGAGTTGGAAAGCTTGAAAGAAAAAGTGGCACAAACTGAAGCAGAAATCCTGCAATTAAGAGAATCTGAGTCAGCTCTGAAACAAAAATTAGAAAAAACCCAAGGAGCAGGCTCTAGATTCCAGCCAGGAACCCCATTTGCACCAATCATCAAAAACATCGATTTTTCCAGTTTTGGGAGCCCAAGTGGTTCTAAATTTATTAATATTGATGGTGATGGTGAACCAAATAATGACAATGAAAACCCTGATGAATCAGCAGCAGCCATCATGATGGCAGTAGTTCAGGAGATCAAGAATCTTAATGAAAAATTCGACAAGATACCTAGAGTACCTACCAGCATGGAAGAAGCTGCCCCTGACAGCTATGCTGATTCACCTTTCATAGACGAAATAGCAAAAGTAGATTTACCAAAGAAGTTTGTGGTCCCATCCATGAAAATCTATGATGGAACCTCAGATCCACAAAATCATGTGGCTCACTACAAGCAAAAAATGCTGGCTGCATCTATTCCCAGCGAATTCAGACAAGTTTGCATGTGTAAGGGATTTGGAACGACCCTGACCGGCCCTACTCTACAATGGTACATCAACCTGCCAACTGGGAGCATCCATTCCTTCGCCAACCTGATCAACAGCTTTAACCAATAGTTTGCGAGTAGCAGGGAGTTGGAGAAACGATCCAGTGACCTTTACCGAATTACACAGAAGCCTGATGAAACTCTCAGGACATTCCTTGCAAGATTCAACAAAGAGAAAGTATCCATTCCCAGATGTGACGTTGGAACAGCAGTGGAGGCATTCAGGCAGGGGTTGCTACCACACAGTGACCTATACAGCGAGCTCACTAAGTATCCCTGCCATACCTTCGAAGACGTCCAGGCCAAAAATCTTGCTTTTATCAGGCTAGAAGAAGACAAGAGCTACAAACTTGGATCACCCAGTGGACCAAAGGATTATGAAAAGAGCAATAGGAAGAGCAACAAAGAAATAATTACAGGCCTACTCCATATTCTAGGCCAGACCATTCATAAGTTAACCTGGCTCATGAGTATCAAGGTAAGGCTAAAATTTTTCCACCTATTTCCGAACATAACTTCAGTGTTGATATTGCAGGATTAATCCAGAGACTTGACAACATGGAATCAGTAGTCAAATGGCCCAGGAAGTTAGAAAATCCCAACCCTAGAAGGGACAATTCCAAATGGTGTGAATTCCACATGGACATTGGACACACGACGGATGACTGTTTCACCCTGAGGAAAGAAGTGGCTTATCTACTGAAATCCGGATACTTGAAAGACCTGATCAAGGCGAAAGGCAGGAATGCGAACCAGGGCAAAGAGGATCAGGAGCACAAGCAGGATCGCGGCCTCCCTCCACCACCTCTAATATACGAAGTAAAATTAATATCTGGTGGATCAGAAATCTGCGGCCTGACCAGTTCAGCAGCAAAAAAGATAGCCAGGACGCCAAGGACTGTCTCACCCTGCAAACCAGATCATATCCCAATAATCACTTTCAACGATTGTGACCTGGTAGGTATTCCTAATGTTCATCATGATGGCCTGGTAATTTCTATACAGATTGGAACCGCCACAGTAAGAAGGATCCTGGTATATGGGGGCAGCTCAGTAAACCTGATCATGCTTGACGTGCTGAAAGCCATGAAAATCAACGAGGACCAAATCACCAAAAAATCCAGTGTTTTGGTGGGATTTAGTGGAGAAACCAGGAGCACTCTAGGAGAAATCCACCTCCCAACCTACGTTGAAGGAGTCTCATCTTATGAGAAATTTGGAGTCCTTGATTGCCTGTCATCTTACAACGCGATCTTGGGTAGACCCTGGATTCATAATGTCAAGGCCGTATCATCAACCTATCACCAGTGTATCAAAATACCAACAGACTGGGGCATAACCACAGTCAAAGGGGATCACAAGACAGCCCAGGAATGCTACACAACAGCCTTGAAGCCTTCCAAGGCAGGTAAGTGCCTTGCATAGCAATTACAGTACCCTGTCAGGAGCACTTATGTAGCACCTCCCAGAATGGAAACAGATCAGGTAATCCTGGACCCTGAGTACCCTGACAGGTATGTTTTAGTAGGATCTGACGCCCCAGATAGTGTCAGGCCCGAAGTGGTAAAGTTTCTTAAAAATAAATCATCTTGGTTTGCTTGGTCACATTTTGATATGACTGTAATTAGTGCTGATATAATTACACATAAACTCAATGTTGACCCATCTTTTAAGCCTGTACAACAGAAAAGACGAAAATTTGCAGCTGAAAGGAATGCCATAATTAATTAGGAAGTGGAAAAACTCTTGGATATGGGAATGATCAGGGAAGTAATGTACCCTGAGTGGCTGGCTAACGTAGTTGTTGTGCAGAAAAAGAATGGAAAGTGGAGAGTCTGTGTAGACTACACTGACCTGAACAAAGCTTGTCCCAAAGATCCATTTCCTTTACCCCATATTGATGCCATGGTAGACGCCACAGCAGGCCATGAGATGCTGACATTCATGGATGCTTCCAGTTGATTCAATCAAATAAAGATGCACCCTGCCGACCAGGAAATCGCATTCATTGAGGCAGAGGCATATATTGTTACACTGCCATGCCTTTCGGCCTGAAGAATGCAGGGGCAACGTACCAGCGCCTGGTCAACATGATGTTTAAAGACCAAATTGGTGATATCATGGAGGTGTACATAGACAACATGGTGGTAAAATCCAAAAATGCAGAAGACCATGTGAAGCATCTAGAAATAGCATTCGAAATATTAGAGAAATACAACATGAAGCTCAACCCCGCAAAATGCCACTTCGGAGTCTCTGCAGGCAAATTTCTTGGATACATGGTCACAAAGAGAGGCATAGAAGCCAGCCCTGAACAGATAAAAGCTATCCTGGAACTACAGTCACCCAAATCTGTTAAGGATATCCAAAAATTGACAGGCCGGGTAGCTGCCCTGAACCGTTTCATATCAAGATCCTCTGAGAGGTGCAAAGCATTTTACAACCTCCTCAGAAAAAATAAACAATTCTAATGGACGGATGAACATGAGACAACCATTCAAGACTTGAAATCTTATCTATCATCTCCACCCTTACTGGCTAAACCAGAGAAGGGAGAACCCCTGTCAGTATAATTATCTGTTACTGACACAGCAGTCAGTGCAGTCCTAGTAAAAGAACAGGATGGCCAACAACACCCGGTTTATTATGTAAGTAAAAGCCTGCTGGATGCTGAGATGAGGTATGGATTACTTGAGAAATATGTTTTAGCTTTGATTATGTCATGTACTAAATTGCGACCTTATTTTGAAAGTCACCCAATTATAGTCAGAACCAACTTACCCATAAAATCTGTCCTACGTAAGCCTGGATTATCACGCAGGATGGCCAAATGGTCAGTGCAAATTAGCGCATACGATATCTCCTTTGAACCCAGGGCAGCGATCAAATCGCAGGCCCTAGCAAACTTTGTGGCTGACTTTAGCCCTAACCTGGAACCTGACTTGAAAAAAGAGGTCAACCAATTAGAAAATAAAACCCCAGATCAAGAATGAACCCTTTTCATAGATGGGGCATCCAACGCCAAGGGGACAGGGTTAGGATTAGTGCTCAAATCACCACAGGGAGATATGTTAGCACAGGCTATAAGCTGTGAGTTCAAAGCTACAAACAATGAAGCAGAATATAAAGCTCTGATAGCAGGCTTAAAGGTATGTCTAGACTTCGGTGTTCAAAACCTAAAGGTAAAAACTGATTCACTTCTAATTGTTAATCAAATAAAGGGAATTTATACGGCTAAGGATGCAAAAATGATTTCGTATTTAGAATATGCAAAAAACCTTACCGCTAAATTTGCTTTATTTGATATAGATCAAATATCAAGAGACCTGAACACCCAGGCTGATGCTTTGGCCAGCCTAGGTTCAAATTTTACCCCTACAGTTTTCGATAAAATACCAATTGTTCATTTATTAGAGCCAGCCATCAGTAAGCCTGAACAAGTCAACCCTATCACACAGGATAGTAATTCTTGGACCAAACCCTATTATGATTGGTTTCTCCGAGGAATATTACCTTAGGGAAGACACGAAGCAAGGGCTTTTAAAATTAGAGCTTCAACTTATGCTATTATCAATAACACTCTATTCAAGAGATCGCAGGCTGGACCATACCTGAGATGCTTGGAGCCTGACAAAGCCAAACTAGTACTTCAAGAAATACATGATGGACACTGTGGTAACCACAAAGGAGGAAAGAGCCTGGCAAGTAAAGTTCTCGGGGACAGGCTACACATCGCCTACACCGACGGCCGATGCTCGGAATATTCATCAAAATGCAAAGCCTGCCAAGTCCATGCACCAATCATACATCAGCCATCTGAGCTCCTTCATTCAATTTCCGCATCCTGGCCATTCATACTGTGGGGCATGGATATTGTGGGAAAACTGCCCGTAGCTCCAGGATAAAAAGTGTTCACGTTGGCTATGACTGATTATTTCTCCAAATGGATTGAGGCTGACTCTTTCAGGCAAGTAACTGAAAAAGAAGTAATATCCTTCATCAGGACAAACATCATTTGCAGATATGGTGTCCCATCAGAAATATTATGTGATAATGGAACCCAATTTGTGGGGAAAAAGACCCAAGCATTTTGCCAAGAATGGAATATCAACCTGGTAACGTCAACTCCTGGATACCCAAAAGCTAATGGTCAGGCTGAATCCAGCAACAAGGTAGTCATAAGCTGCCTAAAAAAGAAGCTAAAGAGAAGACGAGGCAGATGGGCTGAAGAACTTCCATTAGTACTATGGGCAGACAGGACAACTCCAAAGACATCAACAGGCCAAACACCTTATTCCTTGGTGTACGGCTGTGAAGCTGTCATTCTGCGAAATACAGTGCCAACATCAAGGTACAACCCGAACAATGTAGAAGCAAACAGAGACCGATGCAAGATAACCTGGTACTAACAGAAGAGCTAAGAGATCTTTGCCAAAATCGGGATGGCATCATACCAACAAGCAGTTGCCAGGACTTACAACAAAAATGTCAAAATCAGAGTCTTCAGGGAAGGAGACCTCGTATTACGCAAAGTTTTTCCGAATAAAAAAGAAAAATCAGCAGGCAAGCTGGCCCCCACATGGGAAGGCCCTTACTTAATTGATTCAATTGTTGGCCAGGGAGCATACAGGCTCCAAACACTAGAAGGAGAAATGATCCCAAGATCCTGGAATGTAACCCATTTAAAATTATTCCATATGTAAAGACTAGATCAGGCTACAATCAGGTACAAACTCATATCATTACTCAACCTGATGTGCTACCTGAAAAATTACGTGTTTTACATGCTCTGTATGCAACTCATATCTATATATTTAACTATCCCATTTTCTCTCACTTTTTGAATCCTGAACAATTATACATGATAGATGTTTATATGCATAAATATTCAGGATTGAGGGCTACTCTACTATATATCAATTTTTGAAACAAAACTTTGCACTTAACTGTGCCTGACGAGTTGGTAACCATCACCGGATACAGTAAATGTCAGGACCAATCAGGCATGAAATAATTGCCTGACCTGACTAGGTTTCCGCCAATGTTTACAAACTAGTGGGACGCAAGCAAGACAGGTGCAAGGGTGTTCTCTCCCAACCATCAGTCTAAAAGCCCTCCTGACAGGCCGAATACCAAGCCCTCCAGTCAGGCAGGGGACATAAGCCCTCCTGACAGGCTGGTTTTCCCACCCCTTCAACCATTATGGCAAAAAACTATACTTGGTTGAATTACTCACGACGGTTCAAATAACAGAACAAATCGAAAATGCATTGCAGGTTAACCAAACAAAAATTTGGACAGGTCCAACAGGATTGGAAAAAGCAAAACTCACAGGCTCAAGCAAAGTCAAAAAAGCAAATTCATCCAAAAAAGGCCACCGTGCCTATATTAATAAAGCCCTTACCCCTGGGGCAAAGGCACCAAAATATTCATAGAGGCCAGGGATAGTCTCCCCGACCTGAATAGAGACAGAAAAAGAAAATAAAATTGTTCGTCAAGGGACATCCCCCCTGGATGGGCCAAATACCAACTAAGAAAATCAAACTACTGCTTCTCCTTGGAAACAGTACCACTACTTCCACCCATGGCCGGATCAGCATCAACATCTTGCTCCCCTGGAGAGTCCACCTCTTGTTCATTTCCCATGTTATGCAGGTCAGGATACTTTGAAGCAGCAAAAGCCATCTCAGCTTCAGGGTTCCATTTTTCCCTGGTCTCAACAGGCTCTGACATGGCAGCAACCTTCCACTTAATATAGAAATAGAGGGAAGCATCATCAAGCTTGAACTCTAATTCATCCCTCTCCTGGGTGAGCTCTCGATTTCTATCCAAAGCTTCCTGCAAGAGCCGCTTACTTGAATCTGGCTCAGCCTTAGCAGCATCCTTCTCAGCCTGCACCCTCACCAAGTCAAGCAGACTTTAGCGGCCGGGTCGGCCGTGCAAAATCCGTTCGAGACTTGACCTATCATAATCCGATCTCATCAGATCAATCCTGGCTACCAAAAAAGTAGCCTGATAGGCGTTATGGAGACAGGCCGCAACACCCTGACAAAAAACAGAAAGAATAAATAAGGATATTATACCCCAATAATAAAAAAACCCAAACAAAATGCACAAAATACACATAATAGTAAAGATAACATACCTCCCTCACAGCAACCAGGGCGCCTGCCAAAAGGCTGACTGAATGATCCACTGAAGCAACCGCGTGGGTAACAGTTTCAATAGGGTCAAGGGTGAGCATGACATCTGACTTAGAAGCAGCATAATCCCTAATCTTCACCTTGGCAGCCTCCATATTGTCCACCCTGGCTCTCACTTCCCTGACCGGGGCAGAAATGTCAACATCTTCAATTTTTCTTTTCTGGGCTGCTGAACTTGTTTCAGCAGGGACATCAGGTACAGTAGTGACCTTGGGAGCAACAGGTTGTTCGGTTAAATCGATAACGGGCTCAGCATCTCCGCTTCCCTGGGAGCCTTCCTCCTTGATCTTAGCCAACCTGGCTGAGAGGTCAGCTATACCAAACCTGGCAAGGCGAGTAGATGACCTGTTGGCTACAACACGAAACACTATATTAGCAATATAAACTAAACATCACCAGGAAGCCAGAGTAAGAAGAAAAAAGAAGTTAAGATAGACTTACTGCCTGAGGTAGTGGCACTAACAGCCCTTGAAGATTTACCCACCCTGGCAGTACCATCAGCCTTCAGACAACGAGGAAGATGGCCAGCCCCACAACAGAGAGGCCAAGACCTCTCCAAAGGAGGAATAGCAAGGAAAGCAGAAATATTGGCGATGGGATACTCAGTTTCAGTAACCCAATCATCGACTGCACACAAAAAAAGTATGATTCAATATGAATTTCATTTTATTTTTACTAACGAGTAAAACATGCAGGGTAAAAGAACGGCTAAAAAACTGACCAGCAACGCAAGCTTTATAATTTAAATATGCCAGATCAGGACGCACAGAATTGGTCCTGACAAACATGTACCCAGCAGCCCAGTTCTTATCATGGCCGCTATCCAGATTGCTCAAAAGGGGAGTAGTAGAAGCCCTGACCTTAAAACTTATATGGCCAGGGCTATTGGTTTTGACAGCATAACAAGCTTTCAGATCATCAAGGGAAAACGAGATATTGTGTTTTTTACAGAGGTACTCAACGGAACAAACAACCTTCCACACCATAGGCATCAACTGATAATATGGAACACCAATCTCCTTACTAACCTCAACCATAAGAGGGGAAAAAGGAAGCTTACAACCTGCCCTGAAAGCCCAGTCGTGAATACAGAACCAACCAGGACACGCCCAGTCAGCCCGGATAGGAGAATTCTTAGGGATCCAGACTTCAGAATCAGCAGGGATGATCCCCTATCCTTCAACACCTTTTCAAACTCAGGCTTCAAGCGGTTTGCAAGAGACTGATCCTCATTTAAAGCCTTCATAGGCTTGAACTGGAAATCACCATGGAAAATTGAGATCATCTCCAATGGAGAATCACTCGGCTTATTGATCGTGGAAGGTTGAGGAGCAGAAGAAAGAGGCAAATTCTCAGAAGAAGTTTCCTCAGGATTCTGGGAAGGAGGAGTTCCAGGAGTCGCTGCCCTGGTAGACTTCTTTTTTGCGGCCATTATTGATAGATTATGAAGACTGATTCAATATTAAGGAACTGGAAATTAAGGAGAATTAGAGAAGAAGATTATTAAGAAAGAAATAAGGGAGATTATTCTGATGGAGTTTAACTTAATGAAGTGAATGGGTATTTATAGTAGATTAAATTAGGGTTTCAACCGCAAGTGGAAGGATAATCATTGAAGAGGTTGCAACAAAATTTACACGCGTCATAAACTGAAGGAAGTAGCCGTTACAGGAACTGACTAGGCGTAGTTCAACCGTTGGGTAATTTTCCAGAGATTAAAGTTATCTCCTTATTTTTTTGTCCTGACACATTGAAAATAAGGAGATAAGGGGCAATTGTTAGGCCTGGAAATCCACAGACGTCCCTGATTAGTATCTCACCTTAACCTGACTATCAGGGTGCCAGGACGTCAGGCTATCAGGACACATGAAGACAGGCGCCAGGCCATGGAGAGGACAACGGTCAAAATATCAGGACGATATCAGACCAGGAACTAATATTATAAGAGGAATATACGCGCAGCATTGAATAGGAAGATCTCGCAATTAATACAGCAATTAAGGGCGTGATATTTGGAATTATTACGGGTAATTAAGGAAAATATTCCGCATTAATGCCAGGATCAAAGCAGCCGTTCAACGAGAGCTTATATAAGGAACCCTTGGAAATCATTTGAGGACACAACAAGAGAAGATAGCATACAATATATTCTCATATCATTCTTAGATAATTACGTCCATTTGTGCAAAATATAATACAATAGTGAAATCCTCTCCTGGCTTGGTGCCCGTGGTTTTTTCCCATTTAAGGGTTTTCCACGTACAAAATCCTTTCTCTTATTACTGTTATTTTTACTATATCTGCAGCTTTATATTTCACCCTGACAACCTGACTTATAGACCAACTAGAGCTAGTTAACCCCACTCAAATCTACACAAACAAATGGGTTGTCGCCGAATCAAACAAAATAAAAGTTGGTTTATGATTAACAAGGAAAGTAGTCAAGTACTAGTGACGACTTGGGCATCATCCTCAGCCGCCTGTTTTCCCATCATAAAGAGTTTGCCGTTGTTCTTCTGACCTCCCCCATGGAAAGTAGTCGCAAATGTAGTAGGTTTAGCCACCGAATTCTGAGTCACACTGTTGCTCTTGCTCTGATAGGATCCACCATTGTTGCGGTTATAGCCGCTATTGTTGTTGCTCTAACCTCCCTCGTTGTTCCATGACCCAGCTGGCCTGTTACTCGCCAAACTTTGGCTCGGAGTTTGCGAATAATTCCCTTGATAAGATCGCGAAAAGCCTACTCCTCCTCCTCCAGCACTCGTACACTTAAACCTTTTGTGGCCTATCCCGCCACAGTTGAAGCATTACAGATTAGAGTTGTCGCTTGTACTCCGACCACTTCTTCCTCATACACAAGATCCCCCACTAAAGCTATATCCTCCAGAATAAGCCCTAGCCTGGTTATGGTTGCCACGCTTATAGCTCGATTGATTGCCACCCTCACTCTCAGCTTTCTGTAGATACCCATATCTGTCGATATTGGCATTTATAGAAATCCCGTCAAAACAGTCGATGGTGATAAGACAACATGTATTTGCTAGTTGGCATTGTCATTATTTGGAGTTCGTTTTACGATATGGAATGGGCGTCGTCGATGAAGAGTTTTATTAATGATATTTAATTTAAACGTTCTAATTCTTATTTAATTTATATGATGTTTAAATTAAGGGTTTTAATTCATTTATTTTGAATTTATTTTCTCAAGTTTATTTTATTGAAAATAAAATTAATATTTGTTTTGAAAAATAATTTTATGAGTGTATTTGATTTTAAAACTCATTTATTTTAATGTGTGATTTGATTTGAAAAATCGATTTCGAAAGTTGAAAACTCGTTTTAATCACACGATTTGTGAGCTCGTTTTATGCTTGATTTGGGCTCGATTTTCGACGCACTTTCAACCCAACTTCCTCTCCCATAACCTGCGTTTGATTCTTAGCCAAATCCTACCCCAAACCCTTTGTTTAACCCACCGAAATCTCGTCCCAAACATTCCCCCAACACAGCCCAATTCCTTCCTTTACCCGTGTTTGTATAGCCATCGAAAGCCCTTCTAAACCGACTCAAACTAGGTCCAAACCCGCAACCCATCACCACTAACTCGTGCTCCACATTACCCATAATGACCCAGCACCTAGCCCACCTCGAAACGCTTCCACAAGTCCATCCAAAATAGGCCCCAAAACGAAACAGCCCACGACCCCTTGTTTTCGTTCAGCTCAAACCCGAGTCTAAAACCCTCTCCAAACACCACTTAAGCCCGTGCCCATCAACACCCTACCATACCCTAGTATCCCTACCATATTCCTACGCCTTTCCCACCAAGAAAAACCCACATACAACCCCTAACAAACCCCCCCAAAAAGCTGCTGGACAACAGCTGTGCAAAACAGAATCATTCCCGTCTCCCTATAAATACCCCCTTCGAAAGCATTCGAAATCTCTTCACCAACTCCGTAACTTTGCTCCTGGAAGATCTCCACATATCCTACTAACATTCCATCACAACTCATGAGCCAAAGAAACCATAATTGCCTCTCAAAACTCTCGACAAAACTGGGACAACCAAACTGAGAAATAATTTGTGTCTCCCTCTAAACACCCTTCGTTCAACCATCAAACCTCCATTAATACTCGAGTTTCTTGCTCCAAATTACTTCCCAAGTCTGTTTTCAAAACCAAATCCTTTTTCAAAACCCATCCTTGGTTCAATGTTTTCGAAACAAATAGATTGCCCACCCCTTATTTTCGAAATTTCTGGACCTAGTTAGGTCCAAATCTTTAAACCACTTTTCAATCCCGAACTTTTGAACCTACCTCTTTTGAAAAAAGAATCATTTCCGAGTCGAAGTGCTGCCGAATTAGGATTAGAATTTTGACCATATCAAGCTTTTTATAAAACGGCATGCTGCCCATTTTAAAAGCTTATTTCGATTCAATCCTTTTCAATTTCAAAATCCATTAAACCATAATCCAAACCTAACCCAAATCTAGAATAGAGTTTGAGTTAGTTGGGTCAAGTCCAGTCTAGTTGCTCTAGTTTAAGCCATGTTTGGTTTTATCTAGGGTTCAAGTGAACCAAGCTTGTCTAGGCTAAAACACAACCCTAGTGGGTTACCTAAGTCACCTCTTAGGTCCAAGTCAAGTAGGTCGACCACTTGGTCAAAGTCTAAGCCACAAAAACACCCCATCTAAGACACTATGGGGCGTCCTCTTTTCCAAACCAATGAGCCATGTCTTGTTTCGATCACGTTTTAGTCACACCAAGTCTATGTCAAGTTTATGCTAAGTCTGTATCAAGTCTATGTCTAGTCCAGTCTAAGTCCAAGTCTAAGTCAGTTCAGTCAGGTTTTAGTCCTAGTTAGGTCTAGAACCCCTCTCCTACACCTTAACCTTGCACAAGTGAGTCACTTAGCTCAGTTCCTAGGTCTAAGTCTGTCTTTGAGTCAGGTCCGAGTCAAAGGTCGAGTCCTTTTTGCGCAGGGGTTTGATTCAAATTTTTGATTAGTTCGAGGTTTCTTTGTAGAAAGGCCGCCCCAAACCAGAAAAATATCAACGGAAGCACTATTGGCTAAGATAAACGACACTTTGGAGCTGCTTACAACTCGCTTGGCTGCAGTTGAGACTAAGGTAGGTGGGGAGGCGATTCAAGCTTGTGGAAGACCAACTGAAGCTCTCTCAAGGGGAGAGCATCCACTACGAGAATACTAGGGCTTATGCCCCAATCCAGGAGGAGCTTCCTAAGAACTTTGTGCTCAGACATCCATAAATTCAAAGGAACTGAAAATCCTCTGCAACACATTAGGTCCTATAAGGAGCACCTTGCTCTGAAGAGTGTGCCTGCGAGCATGCTAACTGCTATCTTTGCCCAATCCTTGGAGGAACATCCAAGGGCATGGTTTTACAACCTAGATCTAAAGAATTACCCCACATTCAAAGATCTAACTACTGAATTCTGTAGGCATTATGCTGACAATGCCGAAATCCAGACAACAATGAGGACTCTCGAGGTTATGACCGAGAGAGAAAAGGAATGCTTTACTGATTTTCTGGCTCGCTGGCGCGCTGAAAGCGTGAAATTGACCAAGAAACCCAAAAAGGTCGATATGGTCGATAAGTTTGTAAAAAATCTGCAGCTAGCTTACCGTAATGAGCTAAAATATCAAAACTTTAGCACATTCAAAAACTTGACTCAAATTGGGAGGAAAATCGAAGATGACCTCCGTACGGCGGAGTTTTGTAAACCCAAGGGATACCCTGGGGCTTCCTCCTCTAAATCGAAAGCAACTACCAGTGCTAATCATGTTCAAGCTATTAATTTCCTGGGAGGAACTTCCAAGAAACCACAACGCTCTACTCCAAGAGTGTTTACTGACATTGGGTGTACTTATACGTATGCCCTTGAAAGACTCAAGGCCCAAGGGAAGCTAAACCCTATCGGCCCAACTCCTGAACCACCCTTGGAACAACGACCCAAGTGGTACAGGCCGGTGTGCCTACCACTAAGGGAAGGGGCACGATACAGAAAAAAATTTCTGCCTCAAGCATGAAATCTAAGATATGGTTGAAAATGGAACAATCTTAATACCCACTGTGAAGCCTAATAATGTCACCAATCCATTTGGGGATCATTCAAATGCGGTGTTCGTCAAAGACAACATCGATGTGTCCCACCTAATCCGTCCTATATGTCGCCTAAATGGTTTCCTTATGGGAAACACTTCATTGATTGTTCTAAATATCTCCCAAGCATAGAGAACAAAGTTCGATTTGGGGATTTTGCCATCGACTGCACCCCTTACATTCTCAGAAGTTCCAACAAAATCAATGGCATCTGGGATGATGATGAGGATGATGTGTACCTTGAGAAGGGCGCAGCAATCCCCTATACTCGGGACGAAGTCCAAAAGCTAAGGAAAGAGGCTCTCGAGTCCAATCACTTGACACGAGTTGGTCGCCCATCTCGAGTGCCAGATGATGATTATGAGTCTGAGTCTAATAAGAGTCTTAGGGTTGAGTCTAGAGAATCGAGTGTTGAAAACACCCCTTCCCCAGTCTTTCCTTTTAATGTACCTCCCCCTAGCTCCGGTATTCCGGGGCCTGTCCCGAATACCACCCCCATTGCGCCACTGGCCTCTGATCAGTTGGCCCAAATGTTAGCGCATTTCGCGCAGTTTCAAATTAATAATAAGATGAACCAGTTTGCTTACGGCTCGTCTCCTTTACATCGCAATGCCATTTCTGAAAATGTTTGTTTTAATAATGACTTTAAGAATGAGGCTGGGAAGGGACAGGTTGAAGAAGAGAAAGAGGAGATAGTACCGCTTCCGCAATTGGTTAAGGGGTTGGAGGAATATGACCAAAGAAACTCTGTTATCGAAGATGCAGAAACCATCAATGTAGGAACCACCTTAGAACCCGGAGAACTCAAAATAGGTACCACTCAAGATCCTGCAGAAAAACAAGGGTTCATAGATTTACTGAATGAGTTCAAATATGTCTTTGCATGGTCTTATAGAGACATGCCAGGAATCGATAGGGAAATTGAAGAACACAAAATCCCAATCAGGCCAGGGTTCAAACCAATCAAACAAAAATTACGTAGAATGCGTACTGAGTGGTCTTTGAAAGTCAAAGAAGAAGTCGATAAACAACTCAAGGCTGGGTTTATTAAAGTATCCGAGTATTCAGATTGGGTAGCCAATGTAGTACCAGTACCTAAGAAGGATGGGAAAGTCCGTGTGTGTGTGGAATTTCGGGATTTGAACAAAGCCAGTCCAAAAGATGATTTTCCATTACCTCACATCGATATCTTGGTTGACAATACCGCGAATCATGCCTACTATCTTTCATGGATGGGTATGCCGGATACAATCAGATAAAGATGACCGAGGAAGATATGTACAAAACCGCGTTTATCATGCAATGGGGAACCTATTGTTACACGGTAATGCCGTTTGGGTTGATAAATGTCGGGGCAACGTACCAAAGAACCGCGACAACGTTATTACATGATATGATGCATAATAAAGTCGAGGTGTATGTTGATGACATGATTGTGAAATCAAAGGAACGTGACGGTCATCCAAGGGCCTTACGAAAATTCCTTGAAAGATTAAAGAAATATAACATGAGGTTGAACCCTCAAAAATGCGCCTTATATGTTACTTCCGGGAAGCTCCTGGGTCACATCGTCAGTCACCGTGGTATTGAGATTGATCCTTTGAAAATCAAGGCCATTATGGAAATGCCTCATCCCAAAACTGAGAAAGAAATTCAAAGTTTCCTGGGTCGAATCCAATATATATCGTAGTTGACAATGATATGTGAACCGATCTTTAAGAAATTGTAAGTCGGAGAACACGAGATGTGGGGTGACGAATGTCAAGCCGCATTCGACAGGATCAAAGAAGTTCTGTCTGCTCCACATGTGCTTAGTCCACCCATAGCCGGATTGCCACTATCCTTGTATCTAACCGTAACAGATACCGCGATGGGAGCAATGTTGGCCCAAACTGTGGAAAAAGAAGAAAGGGCAATTTACTACTTCAGTAAAAATTTCTTAGAATATGAAGCTAAGTACACCACGTTAGAAAAAACATGCCTAGCCCTTGTCTGGGCAACAACGAAGCTGAGACACTATATGTTGTGTTATAGTGTCAGTATATACTCCAGAATGGATCCAATCAAATATCTGTTTGAAAAACCAGTATTAAATGGCAGAATGTCGAGATGGACTCTCATGTTAGCTGAATTCGATCTTTAGTACGTACCCTTGAAAGCAGTGAAAGGACGGGCTGTCATCGACTTCCTCACTGACATTCCAATAGAGGAAGACAGTGTTACGGACATGTGGTCTTTCCCAGATGAAAATGTGGTTCATGTCGAAGACGAAGTATGGGATCTTTATTTCGATGGAGCATCGAGTAGCATGGGATATGGGGTCGGAATCCTCCTCATTTCACCAAAGGGAGAACATGTACATGTATCCATCAAGTTAGATTTCCTCACCATCAACAATGCTGCTGAGTACGAAGCATGCCTACTGGGTTTGCGCAATGCTATCAGTCTAAATATAAAGAAGTTACTGGTACATGGTGACTCATATTTAGTCATTAACCAAGTAACAGGGTTGTGGAAGATCAAAAGTAATAGTCTGGCACCTTACCAGGCTAAGATAGAGGAATTGGAAAAGTATTTCGAGGAAATACACTATGTCCATTTACCCGGAAAAGAGAATTCATTCGCCGATGCTCTGTCTAAGTTGGCAGCCTTGGTTAACATCCCAGATCATATAGACAGCATGCCACTATGTGTCGAACGAAGATCGGCACCATAATACATAAATGAGATTAATGGCACTGAGGAAGATGAGATCGAACCTTGGTACACATCAATCTTGAAATTCAAAGACACAGGAGAATACCCTGACAACCTCGATGCTCTGGGAAAGCGAGCATTACGGATGCTCTCGACCCAGTTCGCCGAGGCTAATGGAGGGCAAATATACAAAAAGACCGCGTAAGGTGTCTTGTTGCGATGTATTGATCAAAAGACAGCGACCAAAGTCATGGAGGAGGTTCATGACGGGGAATGGGGAACCCACATGAATGCTCACATGTTGACTCATAAGATCATGAGACTTGGTTATTACTGGACCACAATGGAAGTAGATTGCCGACATTATGTTCAACATTGCCATAATTGCCAGATATTTGCAAATGTACAGCATGTACCACCCTCTATGCTATATACCATGACATCACCTAGGCCTTTTTCAACCTGGGGGATCGACATTATCGGAAAGGTCAACCCTTCTGGGTCAGAAGGACATTGTTTCATTTTGGTCGCAATCGACTACTTCACGAAGTGGGCAGAGGCCAAGTCTTATAAAGTGCTAAAAGCAAAGCAAGTAGCACAGTTCATTCAAAATGAGATCATTTGTCGATATGGGACACCCCACGAACTCATCAGTGATAACGGGACCCATTTCCAAGCTGAAACGGAGGTTATACTCGAAAAGTATAAAATTAAGCACCATAAGTCATCACCATACAGGCCACAGACAAATGGGGCTGTAGAAGCTGCCAATAAAACACTTACAGCCATTTTGAGGAAAATGTCTGATAACTATAAAGATTGGCCAATGAAGATACCCTTTACCTTGTGGGGATATAGAACTTCAATCAGAACAGCCACAGGGGCAACCTCGTACTACTTCATTTATGAGATGAAGGGAGTTCAGCCCATAGAACTAGAGATACCATCCCTAAGAATATTACTTCAGAGCCAAGTTCCTGAAGCAGATTGGGTCCAAGCTAGATATGACTCTTTGGTTTTACTGGATGAACGACGCTTGAACGCGTTGTATCAGGTTCAACTCTATCAGAAAAGGATAGAAAGTGCTTTTAATAAGAAGGTGAAACCTAGAAAAATCAAATAAGGAGATTTGGTGTTGAAATCGGTTCGTGCACTACTGCCAGTAGACCCGAGGGGAAAATTTAAACCAAATTGGACAGGCCCGTATTTGGTGAAAAGAATTCTGACAGGAGGAGCGGTTTGGCTGACTGATCTAGATGGAAATGACTTTTCGAATCCGACAAATATGGATCAGTTGAAAAATTACTATCCCTAAAGATCTCATTCTCAAATGTTATGAAATAAAATTCGGATTGCATTTGTATTTGAGTCTAGTTTCAAAGTCTGACATTCGTTGTCTCTGTAATATGAAATATGAACTACGAACCCGGTTTGATTCTGTTGAAAAGCAAATACGTAGGCAACTCTTTAAAAGAGTACAACCGAAACAATGTAATTCTAAATGCAAAACTGGGAATTTCTAATAAATAATATTTCCTTTATTTATTTCAATAATTCCAGGCGAAGTCCATAGTGTCTAAACCATATAATAATAATAATAAAACATAATATAATAGCTACATATCCCTCATATAGTCGAGTCATGTTAACCATCACGAGACTAAGTCTCACCCATCTTCACTCTAGCCCGTTTCTTCGGAGGAACTGCACTTTCTTCATGCGGGCCAAATCTGTTTTTTGCACTTGGTCGGGGACCCAACCTCTCAGCGAATGTCGGACCATCATCGGCCTTTACCCACAATCTTTTCCAAACACTTGAGAGCTTAGGATCATCTTTAGGGTTTTTGTCAGTCTTAGGTTCAGACTCGGTCACAGTTAAATTCATTTCAAAGAATGCTCGATTTTTGAGGCTTTCCTCATAGTACTTCCAGTCTACAACATCATCCTTCTGAAGTTTCCTTCTGATTTCGGGGGAAGTTTATTTGACCCATCTTAAGTATGAAGGAGACACCCATGTCGAGGCCGTAGCACCCTTCAACCGGATTTTTGGCCTTCTTCATCCCTTGCGCGTATTTTTTGTTGTCACATTTCGAAAGTCGGAACGACTAATTTACATTTCTACCCTTATCAAGTCAATTGTTTGAGTTAAAACCCGTACACACTTACGACTTTTTTATTTTTATTTTTGGTAGCGGGCTACGCCCACGTCAGTCACGAGTCTCACCCTTTTGTCGCATTTCAAAATGCAAATCGAGTCTACCCTATCCTTTCCCCTTTGAAAATCGGGATTTTAAAAACTTTTTTTAAAGATCGATGATAATTTCCATTTCCAAAATGCTTATCCGGGTCGATGGCCCATTTTCAAGTCCATTTTCAAAATGTTTATCCGGGTCGATGACCCATTTTCATTTCTGTTTTCAAAATTTCCATTTCCATTTCCATTTTCAAATGTCTATCCGGGTCGACGACCCATTTTCAAATCCAATTTCAAAATGCTTATCCGGGTCGATGGCCCATTTTCAAAGCCTTTTTCAAGGATCGATGATCCAAATAGCAATACATCCCCAACATGAAAATATTTTTCAAAATCCAGGCCTAAGGCCCATTTCAACAATGGTTGTTTCAAATCCAAGCTTCAGGTCGATGACTCGGTTTATCAAAATGTTTCAACTTTCAAAGATCGATGATCTAAATATGTACTTATACGATAATATGATTATTGTTGTATTTGTTTTCCATGTTTCGAATGTAACAGGAAATGCTTCAACTGGGGGCTCTAAAGGCTTCGCCTTTAGACCCATTGCAACTGGGGGCTCTGAAGCCGTTGGCTTCAGAGACCATTATCAAAATCAACGGATGACATCCACAATCCAAATAAAATCAAATTCAAATCGATCCAATTCAATACAAAGTGGAGGAACTCCACAGCTGAAAGCAAAGTTTTGAAGGAATGGTAACCTCATTTGGAAAACATCATTCCATTCTGGGCATAGATTAGCAGAATGCATGCCAGCAGTGTCGAACTACGATACGGGTTTTATTCCGTCATAACGGATACATAGGCGCCTAAGGATAAGGCTCAACTCACCACCTTTTCAATGGGTCGATGACCACCGATGATTAATCCCCAACGAAGCTTCAGGTATGATCTCTGTTTATGGCTGGCGAGCTTATATACGCAAGTCTAATGGACTATAAACGACCCGCTGAATCCTCAGGTCCAGAGGGACCTGGGGTATACTTTGACTTTTGCCCTGTCCAAGCCTCAGTCAAAGTGAAGGCTCTGTAGACACCCATATCTGTAGATATTAGCATTTATAGAAATCCCGTCAAAACACCCGATGATGATAGGACAACATGTATTTGCTAGTTGGCATTGTCATTATTTGGAGTTCGTTTTACGATATGGAATGGGCGTCGTCGATGAAGAGTTTTTTTATTAATAATATTTAATTTAAACGTTCTAATTCTTATTTAATTTAAATGATGTTTAAATTAAAGGTTTTAATTCATTTATTTTGAATTTATTTTCTCAAGTTTATTTTATTGAAAATAAGATTAATATTTGATTTGAAAAATCATTTTATGAGTGTATTTGATTTTAAAAATCATTTATTTTAAGGTGTTATTTGATTTGAAAAATCGATTTCGAAAGTTGAAAACTCGTTTTAATCACACGATTTGTGAGCTCGTTTTATGCTTGATTTGGGCTCGATTTTCGACGCACTTTCGACCCAATTTTCTCTCTAATATCCCGCGTCTTAGCCAAAGCCTACCCCAAACCATTTGTTTAACCCACCCAAATCTCGTCCCAAACATTCCCCCAACACAGCCCAATTCCTTCCTTTACCCGTGTTTGCATAGCCCATCGAAAGACCTTCTAAACCGACTCAAACCAGGTCCAAACCCGCAACCCATCACCACCAACCCGTGCTCCACATTACCCACAACAACCCAGCACCTACCCCACCTCGAAACCCTTCCACAAGTCCATCTAAAACAGGCCCCAAAACAAAACAGCCCACGGCTCCCCTGTTTTCGTTCAGCTCAAACCCGAGTCGAAAACCCGCTCCAAACACCACTTAAACTCGTGCCCATAAACACTCTACCATACCCTAGTATCCCTACCATATTCCTATGCCTTGCCCATGAAGAAAAACCCTCATAAAAACCCTAACAAACCCCCAAAAAGCTGCTGGACAGCAGCTATGAAGAACAGAACCATTCCCGTCTCCCTATAAATACCCCCTTCGAAAGCATTCTAAATCTCTTCACCAACTCCGTAACTTTGCTCCTGGAAGCTCTCCACATATCCTACTAACATTAAATCACAACTCACGAGCCAAAGAAACCCTAATTGCCCCTCATAACTCTCGACAAAACCTAGACAACCAAACTGAGAAATGGTTTGTGTCTCCCTCGAAACACCCTTCGTTCAACCATCAAACCTCCATTAAAACTCGATTTTCTTGCTCCTAATTAACTATATAACATCCATATACATCTTAGACAAATATTCACGAGCCAAATTGACCTTGAGAGCACACGAATCCCCTCGAAAAATAGAGTGTCATACACTCTGTTTTCGCGGCTTTTCTTGTCTGTCCAGTTCTGTTTGTGCTCGTTTTTCGTGCCCAATACCTCAGAAAGAGCGTGGTTTGTTATAAGATATATGTTCTACTATCTTTTTAGTTTACAAAGCATCTTTTAAATCTAATTTTCATCGAGAAACGAGTGAGAAATTGCGGTTTGAAAGTTGCTGTCCAGATTTACCAAAAAACGTGTTGTTGCTTTGTTCGTTCGTCGACGACGGCCCCTCGAGATAAAATCTACGATCGATTACGACCCAAGACGGTGTCAAGGATACATTTAGGTTGAGGGTGCATCAAATCCTCCTCTTATCCCTTTTATTTCGTTTTTTTTATGTTTGTTTTTTATGGTTCGTTTTGTATTTTGTTTATCGTTATGCATCGTTTAATATCGCTAACTACGAAACTAGTTTAGCCGAGTATGAGTTAAAGTACCACCATGAACACCTGCATTGCCTCGAGTTTAAAAGGTCTTACTCGCCAGTGGCGATTGTCCTCGCTCGTTTACATATCCTCGTATTCAAGGTAGGGCATTAATAAAACGATATTGACTTTGTTTCTCGGTTTTTACCCCTCGCTTGTTTTGCTCAATTCGACCAACCATATGATCGTTTGCATATTAACTCGACCTCTAATTGTTGACTTATAATTCGATTCGATGACTTTAGATTGATTTAAGAACCTAATTAGACATGTTAGAGTGCTTTGACTAGCATATAAAATCGTTTAACAATTCTATAATCTAATTGAATGAAGTCGTAACCAACCCCTGTTCCTGCCCTCAAAACCGTCACTTAGCACGACTGACTACCGCGGCCAGCATAACCACAGTCGTCCTTACACTCCAAACTAGCACTATGCCAATTTTCATATCAATAGAGCCTCTCTAACCCTCTTAAAATATCATTAGAAGACCCCCTGACCAAAACCATGAACTCCGAATTCCTGTAGCCAGTCCGCGACCAGACCCTGTTTAGAACCCATTCGACCACACTTAGAGCAACCATTGACCACCCATCTGAACATATTTGCTAACTTTGCACTTCCATGATTCCAATGAGTCCAAGAACACTTTGTTTTCACCTTCAGAACTCGTCTTAGAGATGACATGTTGCGACTATTTTCGAAAATGCTTAGAAGGTACTTTGTATCAATTTAGCACGTCTTTTGCATACAAACCTCTAACATTTGTTCATCTATCTTATGCTAAAGAGTAAAAATATCTCTTTCCTTCCTCTCTTTGTTTGTTTCTTGCTAGAATAGCTAAATGAACTTCATATGCTAAAATAACTTGACGAGTTAAATGCATTAAATCGACATAGAATGAAATTCACATGTTAGGGTTTAAAACATTGATAGCATACTCGCATGAGGTACGTATCCAAAATAACTATCGTTTTATTTAATAGAGACCATTATAGTTACGGGCGGGGTTGGGTGTTAATTAATAAAATTAAAATAAACTTCCCAACACGTAATCTCACAAGAACTTAAAATCTCTACAATTTGGTTTCTAAATTCCATTTAAAAATTTAGTGGCGACTCTTTTAAAATCAAAAGTGTTTAATATGAAATAATAAACATTAAATTGGATGTAAATTCCCTTGTCCACACTTTCCTATTTTCACTTCCCTTTTCTTTGCCTTCCTTGGCCATGTCAACCAACCTCTCCGCATGCCCCGCTCTCTCATAGACTTCCTTTAGATTCGAAATCACCCTAGCTGGTAGCTTCTCCATAATCCTCATCGATAGTCCTCTCTCAAAACGGAGAGTCAGACTCAGTTGACTTAACTGCATGCCCGCCGCATAGCGCGATAGTTCATTGAACTTGTGATAGTATTCAGCCACAGTCATGCTATCATTCATAACAAGAGTATCAAACTAGATCCTCAACCTACTATGGATATGCTCTGGAATGAAGTGGTTCCTCATTGCCTTCTTAAACTCTGCCGAAGGAATTGCAGGTTTACCCAAGTTTTTATAGTATTCCCGTGCAGCCTCCCTCTCACGGTGCCACCATACCCCAGCCTCATCTCTCAGATAGAATGAAACATGTTCCACTTTCATATCCTCATGGCAGTGAACAACTTCCAACACACTCTCCATTTCCTGGTGCCAATTGTCGAGCAGTTTAGGCTCGCTGGTGCCCTCATAGGTGGTAGGGTTAAAGTCAGAAATAGTGGTGCTCAAAAGGGATGCATCCACCTTTGTTTCCTTCCTTTCCCCACATTCTTTAGGGCGTCAGTGAGCGTCTCTTGCTGCTCGATCATCCTAGCGATTTCATCTAGGCTCATCTCAGAAGACTAGATATAAGCAGCAGATCTCTTTGGCGGCATTTTTTGTTGGAGTATGTGTCCTCAACAATAGTGCGATCACATGTTTAAGTCTCAAATTAAGAATACGTAGGGATGATTCATTTACATAGTCAACTAATCAATAATAAATCATTAGTGATTGGCTAACTAGAGTTTGACATTATCATTGTTTGACGATGGTGATCAGTTGATCCCTTAAGGTCACACCTATAGACAAGTTGATTAATTGTATGACGATACAAGTTAATCAATTCCTTAAAATTGAACAATTCATCTGTGAGAGAGAATATTTATATCTTATTGTAATTTGATTAAATAAGATTTATTTTAGTAATTAAAATATTTTATTACTAAAATTAATTATTCTTTATGAAATAATTGAGATAAGAATGAATGGTTAATTATAATTACAACATGTTGTGAATTATAATTATATGACCCATTTTATTATGTGATCAATAATCACTAGACAATTTATTATATGTAATTTAATTAGTGTATATAATGATATTTATTTGATAAATATGCATTAAATTAATTAATAACTTATTACATACTACATGTGACATATTGTGTGACAAATGACAAATTGACAAAATAAAATGGAAGTCCATTTTATACATAATGACCGAAAATGGAGGGGTTGTAGTGGATTATGGGTGATTTATTTTAAAGGTTAAAATTGACTAATCATACTTAATCTACTTAGCCTTACATGCCTACTATTTGGAGAAGAGAAAAAGAATAAAGAGGAGGCCATGTATTGGCTTGTGGTCCACACCCAACCCGACCTGTAATACTACGGTTTTCTATGTCTATGGGTACTCTATCGAGTGGGGCTTACTCTGTCGAGTAAGTAGGTTATTTTACGAAACAATGTTCTGTCTGATGGGCACTCGATCGAGTAAGTGTGGCACTCGATCGAGTAAGGGTCACTCGATCAAGTAAGTTACTTACTCGATCGAGTAAGTTACTTTTGCGGGTTGTTTTAGCCGGGTTTTATTAATAACGCGTGATTAGTATAAAAGGATTTCCGCTACCTTTCTTAATCAGTTTCACTTTTATAAAACAATTCAAGAGAGAAAAAGAGTTACGTTGTTCTCCTTTTTCGCGATGTTAACAAATCCCAAGGGCTAGGATCATCGAATTTTCTTGTTCTTTACACCGTTGAGTTCGTCGCGTCAAGGGTAAGATTCTTGTATAATTTTTATAGTGATTCGTTGAGTTTGTTCAAAACCCTAATTTGGTAATTTGGTGGTTTTGGGTGTCTGATTGGCTTAGTAGTAATTGAATGATTGTATATGTGATTATAGGAGGAGATTTCGTAGAAGAGCATTTTGATTAGCTGCTTGTGACGGTCTTGTGATGGCGTATTTTAGGTAGGGTTTCCCTACTCGATATTAATTACATGATGTGTGTGGTGGTTATATTGTTATTGTTGATTTATCATACTGCTGGTGTTTGTGACGGTTGTTGATTAATATGGTTGATTGTTGTTGTATCTGTCTGTGATCTTCGGGGTGCGTTTGTAATACTCCGTATTTATGAGTCTTGGGGAACTCTATCGAGCAGGCCTTACTCTGTCGAGTAAGGGTGAGTTGCGCTTTTTAAATAGTTTCTGACCTGTTGGGTACTCGATCGAGTAACTAAGATACTCGATCGAGTAGGGGGGTACTCGATCGAGTACCTGGGCTACTCGATCGAGTAGCCGGTTTACGGGGGTTATTTTCTCGGGTTTTGTTAATTATGCGATTAAGGTATATAATCTTTTCGTCATTCATTCTAATCACTTTTCTAAAACCTAAATCACTGTGAGAAGAGAAAGCAAACTATGTTCATCACCTTAATCGCATTGTTAACAAATCCCGGAGCTTGGAAGGCCGGATTTCACTTGTCTTTACACCGTTCTAATCCTTGCGTCGAGGGTAAGACCTTTATACCGTTTTTATTATATTTCGTCAAAGTTAGTTAAACCCTAATATTGGGAATTGGGGATTTTGTTGTGTTATGTGCATAGTAGTAATTATGTGCTTGTATAATTAGGAGGAGGATTCGTAGAGGAAGCTTTTTGACTTGGTGTGAGATCTTCCCGACTATTGTGCTTTCCGGGTAGGGTTTCCCTACTCGTATTACTTACATGTGGTGTGGTGTTGTCTTTGTAATTAGTATAATTGGTTGATTCCGACGATGTTGTGATTGTGATTGTGATTGTTTGTCTGTGGTTCTCGAGATGCGTTCTCGGCTGAGTGGAGTCACTTGCGGGAGTGGCTTCACGCCCTAGTTTCGCCCTTCATGGAACCCGCCACGGAAGGGGATGTGCACATTAATGGGACAGGGTTATCGCTCGGTATGATGAGCGGGGCTTAGGTGGGAACGGCTGCGGTCCCCCAGCTGGTGTGGCTGGTCCAGTGGACAGTCGGAGACGGAGATGGAGTGGAGTGCTTGATCGTGTATGATTGTTTGAGTTGTGTTGGTTACTGTATTGTTGATTATACCTCTTGTGTAAATAGTACTGACCCCGGTTAATGTTTTAAAACCTGCGGTGATCCATTCGGGGATGGTGAGCAGATATTGAGCAGGTATGACATGAGCACTGGGATAGCTGGGATTGCCACGATCAGATGATAGAAGTCTTCCGCTGTAGCCTAGTAGTTTTATAGACATTTCAGTTAGTTCAGTAGACAGCCGTTTTGAGAACATGTATTAGTACTTGGTTTGGTTTTTGGATTGTAACCTTTCGCTAAAGTATTACTATTTAAATATCGTTTCATTATTGTTTATTTGATTATCATTGCCTCGGGTAACCGAGATGGTAACGTCCTTATACCTGGGTGGTCCTGGTAAGGCACTTGGAGTATGGGGGTGTTACAAAATGGTATCAGAGCGACGATCCTGAAACCTGTAACCAATGAACCCAATGAATATAGGGAGTCAATTAAAATGAACCCGGGGTAAAGGTTGTAGGAGCTAATGCAAAGGCTTGGGAGACGTCCTAAAGTCGCGAACTCGCCCTACAATTTTGAACCGGTCACATGGGGGGAATATCTGTTAAGTCGTATGTGTTGTTTGTTCGCTTGTGTGTGGATGTGATGAGGTGTGTTGTAAATGTTGGATGTTTGAAGTAGAAGTTGAGAATATGAATGAAATTGAAGAGATATATATATAGAACTGTGTTGGAATGAGAAGCATGTTCAGTGATTACTATGTGGCATTAATAACATGATATAATTGTTTGTTAATCGCATGAGCAGTTGAGTAGCATCGTATGCATAATTATGACATGATATCGTGTTTATAAGCTGTTTTACATGTTAGAATATGTCATAGCATGCGGGTAGCATATTCGAGTTAGCATGACTCGATCGAGTGGGACTGATTCGATCGGGTGGGTATTTGACGTTTTTACGACCAGAATCGAGTTTTAGGGTACTCGATCGAGTAACTAGGGGTACTCGATCGAGTAGGGGGTCACTCGATCGAGTAGCCTGGCTACTCGGTCGAGTATGTTAGAGATCAGAAGGTCTGTTTGTGTTCTGGAGTCGAGGTACTCGATCGAGTATGGGAGGCACTCGATCGAGTAGCCTCTTACTCGATCGAGTAGGTCTGGGACACTCCATCGAGTAGCACCTGGGTAGCCTGTTTTCGTGTTTTGAGGTTTAGTACAT
Organism: Silene latifolia; assembly: GCF_048544455.1. Lineage (NCBI taxonomy): Eukaryota > Viridiplantae > Streptophyta > Magnoliopsida > Caryophyllales > Caryophyllaceae > Silene > Silene latifolia. The sequence goes on from NC_133528.1 coordinate 14,143,115, forward strand.
GTGTTTATGTCTACCCTTTCTTATATATAGCTTCAAGATGCCGCCTAAGAGAAACGCTTACTATGCGAGAGCTGAGGCCATGAATACGGATGATATTGTTAAGATGTTGGAGCACCACGATGCTCTTACGGAGGCCTTAAAGAAAGTGAATAAGGATAAGGAGGTTGATCACTCTAAGATCAGCCTTTACATAGCTAGGTTCAACCCAAAGGAGTACAAAGGGACCGGAGAACCAAACCTTCTTGACAACTGGCATCGTGAGATGGAGAATATACTGGACCTGGTTCATTGTCGTGATGAGATGAGAGTAGAGCAAGCCGCGTTCTATCTGAGAGAGGCAGCTGGTGAGTGGTGGGATAAGGTGAAAGTGAGTGCCAGAGAGATGTATGCTAACCAAGGCTTACCTGCTATACCTTGGGATGAGTTCCGTAGGGCCATGAGAAAGGAGTTTGTGCCAGAGCATGTGAGAAGCAAGCTGAGAGAGGAGTTCGATGGGTTCAAGATGACATCTGACATGTCTGTGGCCGAGTACTATAAGCGATTTAATGAGAAGTCTAGGTATCGAGGACATGGGATTGAGTGATGAGAATCGCGCCGAGGTTTGAGAGGGGTTGACCACTAGGATCATGGATAAGCTCCTGTAGGAGTCCTTACCGATGTTAAGGACGCTTATGAGAGAGCCGGGAGGGCGAGAGGTTAGTGGAGATGGCTCGGGAGAGGTCCTGGTGTTGAGAAAAGAAAGGTCGAGAGTGAGGGTGGTGGCCAATCTAGTCATAAGAAAGGCAACCACAATCAAGCTAAGGGGTTTTTCTATTTGGGTCGGGGTTTAGTCTTTGGGGCTTCCTTCGGGCGTGGCCGTGTGGGTAGCAGTAACAGTTGGGGTATGACTTGTTTTGGCTGTGGCGGTGTCGGCCACAAGAGACATGAGTGCACGAGTGTGCCTGGAGCTTTTCACGGGACGGGTCGGGGAAGTTATTCTTAGGGACCGGCACAGAGTTATGCGAGCAACAGACCAGGTGGGTCATGGTCTAACCGGGGGAGCCAGAGCTATCAGGGTGGAGGTAACAGCAACGGCGGTAATTCTTATCAGAAACCAGCTACGAACAACAACAACAACAATCAGGGGTCGGGTGCTAAACCGGCCACATCAGCCATTACTGTCCAAGGAGGTGGACAGAAGACCAGTGGAAAGCTGTTCATGATGGACAAGAAAGCAGCTGAGGAGGATGCACATGTTATCACTGGTACCTTTCTTGTTAACGGTATTCATACCTTTGTTTTGTTTGATTCGGGGGCTTCCCAGTCGTTTGTATCGTCGAGTCATGTTAAAAGGTTGGGTTTGAGAGTATATGAGTCTGTGAGTGAGAAAGTTTTCATACCTTCGGGAGAGTCTGTATCTTGTGGGAGGTTGTTTAGAGATGTGTCTATGATAGTTGGGCAAGTTGATCTACCAGTAGACTTGCTAGAGTTTCCTTTTAACGGTTTTGAGATGATAGTCGGGATGGATTGGCTGGGAAAGTATAAAGCTAAGATAGGCTGTCATCAAAAGAAAGTGTCTTTGAGAGGGCCTAAGGGTGTTAGTGTGTCTTATCGTGGGTTTTTAGTCAAACCCAAAGTTAAGTTGATTGCAGCTATCACGTTGAAGTCTTATCTGAGGAAGGGATGTCCCTTGATCTTGTGCCATGTGAGAGATGACCGGATAGAGAGTCCGACAGTTGACGAGATACCAGTGGTGGGAGAGTTTGCCGATGTTTTTCCTGACGAGATTCCGGGGTTGCCACCGAAGAGGGAGATAGATTTCACCGTTGAGTTGAAACCGGGGACGGGGCCAATCTCTAAGGCACCGTACCGGATGGGTCCTAAAGAGATGGAGGAGCTCAGGAAACAGTTAGATGATCTGATAGAGAAGGGATACATTAGACCTAGTGTATCGCCGTGGGGAGCACCAGTTCTTTTCGTGAAGAAGAAGGATGGGAGTTTGAGGTTATGCATAGATTATAGAGAGCTGAACCGAGTGACGGTGAAGAACAAGTATCCTTTGCCAAGGATAGATGACCTGTTTGATCAGTTGAGTGGTGCATCAGTCTTTTCCAAGATTGATTTGAGGTCGGGGTACCATCAGGTGAAGATTAGAGAGGTGGACATACCAAAGACGACTTTCACGTCGAGGTATGGTCACTATGAGTATGTGGTGATGCCGTTTGGGTTATCTAACGCACCGGCCGTGTTTATGGATTTGATGAACAGAATCTTCAGACAGTTTTTGGACAAGTTCGTGGTGGTGTTCATCGATGACATCTTAGTCTACTCTAAGACTAAGGAAGAGCATGAGGAGCATCTGAGGATCATGTTGCAGACGTTGAGGGACCATGAGTTGTATGCTAAACTGTCCAAGTGTGAGTTCTGGTTGGAGAAAGTTGCTTTTCTGGGGCATGTGATATCTAAAGAGGGAGTAGCTGTGGATCCGACAAAGATTGAGGCACAGTGACAAAGTGGGAAGCACCAAAGAATGTCGCTGAGATTAGGAGTTTCTTGGGTTTAGCTGGATACTACAGACGGTTCGTGAAAGATTTCTCCAAGATAGCTAGACCTATGACAGGTTTGATGAGGAAAGAGAACATGTTTCGTTGGGATGAGAGTTGTGAAAAGGCGTTCCAAACATTAAAGGAGCGTTTGACCACAGCTCCTATCTTAGCATTGCCTGAAGGGATTGAGAACTTTGAGGTTTATACAGATGCCTCAAAGAATGGGTTGGGATGTGTGTTGATGCAGAACGGTAAGGTGATTGCCTATGCTTCTAGGCAATTGAAGCCGTATGAGGAGAACTACCCTACACATGATCTAGAGTTGGGTGCGGTGGTGTTTGCTCTCAAGATTTGGAGACATTACCTTTATGGGGCGACCTTTAAGGTGTTTTCTGATCACAAGAGTCTCAAGTACATCTTCACTCAAAAGGAGTTGAACATGAGACAGAGGAGGTGGATGGAGCTGATTGGCGATTATGACATGGATATTATCTACCATGAAGGGAAAGCCAATGTCGTTGCAGATGCTTTGAGTAGGAAGAGTGTATACTCCCTGTGTACAGCTCTATCTTTGATGAGGTTGAGGGATGAGGTGGGGAAGTTTGGGATACATATGATTCAGAGAGTAGATGCTGTGGGAGATTTGACAGTGCAGCCTGATCTTTATGATGATATTCGAGGTAAACAAGCTTTAGATCCTAAGATGGTTGAGTGGAGAGCTGGAGTAGAGAAAGGGACAGTGTCCCGATTTTCTATTCACACAGATGGTAGTTTGAGGTTTGATGGTAGGTGGTGTGTCCCTAATGATGAGGAGCTGAAAAAGACAATCATGACAGAGGCACATTGCACACCATATTCAGTACATCCAGGCGGAGACAAGCTATACAAGGATTTGAAGAACACGTTTTGGTGGCCTGGGATGAAGAAAGAAACAATTTGAGTTCGTTGCCGTTGTTTGACATGCCGAGAGTAAAAGGGGAACAGCGACGACCACAAGGTAAGATTCAGTCTTTAGAGGTACCTGAGTGGAAGTGGGAATCCATTTCTATGGATTTTATCGTGGGTTTACCAAAGAGTCAACAGGGTAATAACATGATATGGGTGATAGTGGATCGACTGACCAAGTCAGCTCACTTTGTTCCAATGAAAGATACAAGGACTAAAGCACAATTGGCTATGGCTTATCGAAAGTGAAGGAAATGTAGATCTTTATACATAAACATATTCATATATGATTTAATTTAATTTGTCATAAAATTAAATATGGATTTTATGCATGCAAACAAATGATAAAATAGAGGAGAAATCATGTTCTTACATTGGTGATTTCGGTTTTATGGGCACAAAAGAAATCTCCTTTTCTTTTGTTCTTGTGCTTTCCTATAATGGAAGAACCAAGATCCAAGTGTAGGATCTCTCCTTAGGATTAATACCCAAAGCTTACCCTTAATTTAATTAATATTACATGAACTAGTACAATATTAATTAGAAGAAAATTGACCCAAAATATTATAAACACTTAAATATTTCGGTATATTGGAGGAAGAAAAAGAGAGCTTTTTATCTCTCTAGAATTCTAATTTTTGGATGATGAAAAGAATGAATAATCACTAACACATTTTAGTGTAATATTAGGTAAAAATAAGATGAAAAACCATAATGGTTTTCTCATCAAAAACCGGGTGGAAGGGGGCTTTTAGGGGAGCCAATGCATGCACACATTTGTCTTCACAATGAATATTAGGGTTGCATGGATAGGAATGTAGGTAATCTTTGTGTTCTTATAATAATTAAACAAACACAATATTAGCTTCCACCACCCCTTAATTTCAGTACACTTGATAATATGGGATCCATATTATTTTTGTCAATTTGTCAATATGTAGCATGTCACATGTCACATAAATTTATTATGTATTTTTAACAAATTAAAAATCAACGTATTAATAAAAATACGTCACATACAAAATTGACTCAGTAATATCATAATTACTTGTACCAAAATATTTTACCATTTATAAATCACAACAGATTGTATTTATAATAATTCATTCAAATTTAATTGTTACCTTAAACAATTATTTTATCCGAGTAATGATACACTTCGATTACTCAGACCGTATCTCATTTTATCACATTTCAATTTGATACGTAAATTTTACTTCCAAAATCGTCCGTCAATTTTCAAGTAATTTAATTAACTCATAACATTATACGATTAATTAAATAATCAATTAAGAGTGTTGCCCTATAGGTATGACCTAGGGGTCAATCGATCACCACCGTCGTCGCACGACGTAATGTCAAACTCTAGTCACCAATCATTACCGATATATGTTGACCGGTTTGACAGTAACAAAATTACTTCCCAATTGTATTCTTTATAATGAGATTTAAACATGTGATCATCATGATCAACAGTCGTGATCGCATTATTGTCGGAGGATACATATTCCAACAATCTCCCACTTGTCCTCGACAAGTGTGCGTCACGAATTCTCTTGTCCTGTTATTATCTCCCACTCAATGCAAGGTGTCTTTCAGGTCGTACTTGCAAGTGATCATATCGAGAGTGGTTTCCTCGATCTGGAGAATAACTGATTGACCGGACTTATCTATCATAGATACTTTCCGAGCGTGGCCACGCATTTCCAGTTCATTACTCCTCGAGTGGCCCTGAGATATTGTTATAACCCTGACTAGGGGTGGACAATTCCTATCGCACTCATTCCCTTCGACTAGCCACAACCATCATAACCCAAAATATGCCCATTTGACCCCATTTACGAAGGTCGTAGTAACACAAATCAAAGTTAATCAAATCGTGCCATCTTAGGCGAATAGTCTTTAGTCAAAAGAATCGACTCATTCGAATACTATAGTAGCTCTTGCCACGACCAGGCTATATAAATTTGCCAGAACTCTATAAGCGGTCATTAGGCCCGACAAAATGTTCCTAACAGTCTGCCTATGTGATCGACTAGTCATCTCACATGACTCTATGGCACTTGAACTTGCCATCAATCGCATCACACTCTAGTCACTTCGAGGCGTCACCTCATACAAGTAACTATGGGCAAATACAATGTTAATCCATGTTCACTTTAACGGGGTTCAATTGTCTCCACAACCCGTTTGGATATAACAATGTACAAGGTGAGTTAATAATAACTCAAACGACAAATGTCGACATCACACTCGGGTAGTCAATATCATATTACAACCTTGTGATGTATATCGTTAGTGTAAACAATTATTGATTGCAATAGAAGTTTAACATCCCATGTGTCCATGTGTTCAAACTTCTTACACTTGCATTTTCCTTTACATTCATGTTCTCTCTCATAGCATGAACTTTACCAAGTACACATCAAGGTTCCCGACCTCGGTTTTGGTTCTTTATCTTGAAAGAACTTCCTTATCGATTATCACATAATGACCGAATTTGTGATGAATGATATAACTTGTACTGATCAAGTACCCCATCCACACACAATGCACTAGGTATATGTTTTGTAGAGTCTTGCAACAATTTGCCAAGACGATTGGTCTAGCACTTCTCACAAGTCCTAGCATAGTTAGGAAAGATTAGTATTGAGTAACTTCTTATTTAATTAAGTACCTTTCCAAAACTTCTTATTTCTCCTTCTAGCTTGAAAGGTCAAGGATTCTCATAAATCCTCACATGTGCTCGAATTTTCATTAATATGCGCAACCTCTTGACACATATAAGAGAATTCTGACAAACACCGAAATCGCTCATCGGATTCTACTCGAGAATTCATGACGTTTCTATTATGGCTTACCAATGATCATCATGCTCTGATGCATATGATTCATAATTGGACATGTGCATGATTATTCTAATGGCGGAAACATTAGTAGCTAATAATCATGAGACCAACCGTTCTTAGGTTCAATGAACTACCATGTCTGCTAATGGTAATCCCATTTTCATTCATATGAATAACCTATGTGTATGTTGATACAATGAGTATATCTTAATACAAATCCAATACCTCTCAATGTAATTGAATTCATCATAGTCCATGTTCATCCAGAATTGAAAACTCAAATACTTCTTTGTGAAGAAGATATTAGCTCGTCATTCCTTAATGAGTAATGAGTTTTATACATTCAAGGATGATAGCTCCCACTAAATTCCATGTCTTTACATGAGAATTTCCTAACTCCCACTCAATTCTACACATTTCGAAATTGACTTCTCAATCGAAATTTATCAAGAATTGAAATATAAATTGCATTGCCAAGTTATTAGGATAAAACCATATATGTTCCCATCATATCCTTTCAAAATACCTATTTTGAAGTGGTCTCATCTTAACCTTACGGAAAGAGATTTTTAAATCTCCAACACACTCATGTCATAATGATGTGTAGCAATGTCATTATTCAAATATAAATAATATCTAGAATACGTCCTTCGTAAATACCCTTTTGGAAGGAGGTTTAACCATTTCACAATGAGGTTAAGCAATGACATTTGCGTGGTTAAAACTTTGGCTATTGAAGATATCGGTATATCAATCTTTGCAACTCGATCATAACTAGTATGTTACTATGATTCATTTAGGCTCTTAAGTAAATCTCAAGGTTGAAACTATTGGTCAAATATTTCATAAACTTAGTCAAAAACTTGTTAAGACTTTACATTAGTCATTTTTTCTTCCAAAACTTTCTTTTGGTCTCCTCGTGTAGTTATCTTGAGAATATACTCTTATGATTACTTCACTTGGTCTCTTTAGTCATTTAGAACTAACTTGAGACCATAGATCTCATCTATTCGGCATACTATGTAAATAAATATACCTTCATTCAAATCATTCTCTCTTGCGTAGATCTTCATATACACTAGTACACAATTTTATCTTGCCTTGTGTGTTGTGTCCTCATTTTTCTCCCACTCTATCTTTAGAATAAATACACTATAGATTCAAAGATAGCATATGAGACACAAATAATGATGTTGAAGTATAAGGAGAACTATCACATAGATAGACTAATAGTTATTGATTTCATATGTGTACTTGGTGATTGACATTCCTTTAAGAGAGTTCATAGACTCAAAATCGCTTTATAAATGATCATACTCAAGCCTTAAGCATGTCGACATATAATGAAACCCGTCATTATATTTGTCTATTAGATCACTTTAAGTGAATAATCTTATGTTTCAAAGTGCAAGCATTTAAAGACGAATTTTAGAACATAAAAGGATAAATGATAAAACGGGTGACTTGGGTTGCAAACCAAGTCACCATCATCCAAAATACAAACCATTATCCAAAATACCTTTCCATGTCGAACACGGAAACTTAAAGTTCTAAAAATCCAAAACATAATTTAAAATAAGACAATGAAAAGCGAAGCTCCATAAAAGCTATCCATAGCTTCTCCATGGTTTCTCATGCTTGCTTTTCCTTTCCCTTGTCTTTGCTTGGTGGAGGCCCTATTTACAATAAAAAGGGAGATACATTATCACAACTTTGCATCATAATACCATAGTTGAATTAGAAACATAAAAGAAGGATATTCATTTACCTACTGGAGTAATCTTTCCAGCTTTGATATCACCAAGGTATTTGGAACAATTTCTTTTTCAATTTCCCATACCATTACAATAATGGCATTTATCAAGAGGACCCTTCTTGATCTTTGAAGTGCTAGCTTCACAAGTCTTAGCTTTGGTGAATGTGGGAGCTTGCTTCTTGCCCTTTCTCCCATTCTTCTTGAACTTCCCCTTACTCTTAGTGCTTATGTTAAGCACATCCTTGGGAGGGTTCACATTTAACCCCATGTCCCTCTCGGCTTGCACAAGTAACTTGTGCAACTCCTTAAGAGACACATCCTTGTCTTGCATGTTAAAATTCACCCGGAATTGCACATATGCCTTGACTTTGGACAAGGAGTGTAGAATCCTATCTACGATGAGTTCTTTGGGGATTTCAACCTTTTGAATTTTCAAGGTCTCGACAAGCTCCAATAGTTTGAGCACATGAGGGCTAACCTTTTGGCCCTCTTTGAAGTCGAGATCAAAGAATGCCGCGGCCGCCTCATATTGGACGATCCGCGGAGTTTGTGAAAACATGGTCACAAGTTTGGAGTAAATCTCATTAGCATTGCCCATTTTAAAGGCTCTCCTTTGGAGGTCCGCCTCCATCGCAAATATCAAGACATTTTTCATTGCGGCGGACTCCTTTTGGTAAGCCTCATATGCTTCCCTAGTGGCCGCGGTGGACCTAGTGGAGGGTTCGGGTGGAGAGGCCTCGGTAAGGTAACGAAGCTTGTCTACACCTTCGGCGGCTAATTTGAGTTGGGCATCCCAATCGGAGAAATTTGACCCATTCTTTTCAAGTTTACATCGATCCATAAAGGATCGGAGCCATGATGAACTAGCGAGAGGTGTGGCATTAGGAGTTGGTGTTGGTGTTGCCATTTGTTATGAAAAAGAAGTGGTCTACAAAACAAAATATAAGGAGTAAAACAAATGTCGTTTTAATAATAATACTCGTAAAAAGTATGATTTAAACAAGTTTTATGCATTTTTCTAGTGACCTCTACCCAACTAGATAAATGATTCCAAGACCCAAATTCATATCAACTTAGGCACGGTAGGGCCGATTCATCCTTTATCAATATAACTCGGTGGATTAACGTTTAATCGATTCTACTTTTAGAACTCTTGGTTGATAATATTACATTAACAATTATCTTTAGCCCAAAACACATTCGACAAGGGCACGGTAGGGCCGATACATCCCTTATCAAAAACTTTTGTTGAGTTCAATCCAAATTTCGAATAAATGTGTCCATGATCCAAATCCATATCAACTTGGGCACGGTAGGGCCGATGAAACCCTCATTAACATGAACTCGGTGGATTAACACTCATCACCCACTTCCCCAACGTAACAAGGTTTGTACCCCGGTAGGGCCGAGTGCACTCCCTCGCGAAATAGGTTTTCATGGTTTCTACTATTTGGTAAGGCTATGTCTCAATTAATTCTTTTAGCGAGAGGTCATGTCAATTTATTATCTATCACGTTTTAAGTGAACTAAAGCGGTGAACTACGATAATTCTAATTGACACGGTCGATAAACTCGATAAAATAAGGATGCATGTTTTAGTTATGGCTATTTAGCGATGCATGTGATATAAAATAAAATGCAAGCATAAAGATAAATAAATCCTAGTATGGCCTTTCCTAAAATAGAAAAACTATTTAACTATTACATATTCGGAAACCAACTCCATTGGTCCCTTGAACTTCGGTTGTGGCACGCATCTCGAGGTAACACCGTCTTTATGTATCGCCATTCTTGAAGAAATCCGTCTTTGGGAACTCTGGAATGAATAAAATTACATAATAAATTACATAATTTCCTATTATACATTTGTAACTAAAATAAAATAAATCTATTAAATTACAAAACGGTGATACGGGATCACAATAAAATTACAACCGAATCGATATTCCCAAACATTTCGGGAAATACCAATTAAAATCTAAGGCCATACTAAGTAAAATTACATAATTCAAAATTACATAAATTAAAATTATGACAATCATAAAGAAGAATGCAGCATTATAATATGTATGAACATGCTCAATTTTATGCTAAATCGCCTTTAATTAGCCAATATCGTATATTACTCGGTTTTTACGGATTTATGTGATTTCAACATTTTTATAATCACAAAAATACATAAACTCATATTTATGCATAAGTTAATTACCCTAACCTCTTAGGACTCAAAATTTAGTCTTCACTAATAATTTGACCATAATTAACCCATATTTTATAAAATTGTTCATAAATGGACCAAAAATTACAAAAATAAGCTATAAACTTCAAATAAATCACAAAATTTCAAATAAATTCAAAATTTGAAATTTAAACTCATGAACATTCTGGAAAAATACCATGACACTCATAATGTTCCAAAACTTAGGTTAAAAATTTCGAAATTTTTCCGGAAAAACAATGTTGCGGTTTATCGGTTTTTTAATAAAATAATCATAAATCATGGGAAAAAATTATATTCATTAACTTTTCAATTTTAGATCTGAAAAAGATAATAAAATGCAACATTAGACGTTTTTCCTAACTCATAGATTATGTTTTATTAATTTTCCACTAATAATGTCACTATTTATGCTATTTTTCTTCAAAAATCCATAAATCATGCAAAAAGACTTCTTTATAGCCAATTATTTTACACACATCTTGCAAAATTGCATGTGACAACATATTAATTTTCTATGACCAGATTCGAAATTTAACTCATATTAACCTATTTTTCACCTAAATCCGAATTTAATAATGAAAAGAGAAAATTGTTGATTACAGCCTTTTAAAAATCACTTTTTGAAAATTACAGCCTTATATAATTTTTTTTGTAAATTACATCCAAAATATTACTTTTCTTCTAAAATTGCACCAACTTGAGGATTCCGGTGAATTTTGATGATGTTTTTTCGATATACCCTTTATTATTTGAGAGCCTACTTACCCAGATTTCTTACCTCTCCTTAACACAAACCAATTAATCACCCCAAACAACATCAAAACATCATCAAAATTCACCGAAATCCTCAAGTTGGTGCAATTTTAGAAGAAAAGTAATACTTTGGATGTAATTTACAAAAAAAATTATATAAGGCTTTAATTTTCAAAAAGTGATTTTTAAAAGGCTGTAATCAACAATTTTCTCTAATGAAAAATCCATTTTTCGAGCATAACAAGTCCAAAAATTATGAAAATTTACAGGTTATCTCAAAATAATATATGTGACAACATATCCAAAAATCAACTGAAAATTCGAAGTATAGCTAATTTTAGACCGAAAATGACATTTTTACTCATAAAATCATATTTAAATGCCATTAGGGTATAATATGAACAATAAAAATCCGTAAAATTAACCAAAATATCCTAAAACATTTTAGGACCAGAAATATTAACATGAATGAATTAATTTCGTGATATATCATAATAACACAAATTTTTCAAGTTTTATATGTTATTCTTATAACTCGGAAAAACTTTTAACCGATTTGCATGCAAACAACCGTGGCTCTTGATACCGATTGAAGGAAATGTAGATCTTTATACATAAACATATTCATATATGATTTAATTTAATTTGTCATAAAATTAAATATGGATTTTATGCATGCAAACAAATGATAAAATAGAGGAGAAACCATGTTCTTACATTGGTGATTTCGGTTTTATGGGCACAAAAGAAATCTCCTTTTCTTTTGTTCTTGTGCTTTCCTATAATGGAAGAACCAAGATCCAAGTGTAGGATCTCTCCTTAGGATTAATACCCAAAGCTTACCCTTAATTTAATTAATATTACATGAACTAGTACAATATTAATTAGAAGAAAATTGACCCAAAATATTATAAACACTTAAATATTTCGGTATATTGGAGGAAGAAAAAGAGAGCTTTTTATCTCTCTAGAATTCTAATTTTTGGATGATGAAAAGAATGAATAATCACTAACACATTTTAGTGTAATATTAGGTAAAAATAAGATGAAAAACCATAATGGTTTTCTCATCAAAAACCGGGTGGAAGGGGGCTTTTAGGGGAGCCAATGCATGCACACATTTGTCTTCACAATGAATATTAGGGTTGCATGGCTAGGAATGTAGGTAATCATTGTGTTCTTATAATAATTAAACAAACACAATATTAGCTTCCACCACCCCTTAATTTCGGTACACTTGATAATATGGGATCCATTTTATTTTTGCCAATTTGTCAATATGTAGCATGTCACATGTCACATAAATTTATTATGTATTTTTAACAAATTAAAAATCAACGTATTAATAAAAATACGTCACATACAAAATTGACTCAGTAATATCATAATTACTTGTATCAAAATATTTTACCATTTATAAATCACAACAGATTGTATTTATAATAATTCATTCAAATTTAATTGTTACCTTAAACAATTATTTCATCCGAGTAATGATACAATTCGATTACTCAGACCGTATCTCATTTAATCACATTTCAATTTGATACGTAAATTTTACTTCCAAAATCGTCCGTCAATTTTCAAGTAATTTAATTAACTCGTAACATTATACGATTAATTAAATAATCAATTAAGAGTGTTGCCATATAGGTATGACCTAGGGGGTCAACTGATCACCACCGTCGCACGACAGTAATGTCAAACTCTAGTCAGCCAATCATTACCGATATATGTTGACCAGTTGACAGTAACAAAATTACTTCCCAATTGTATTCTTTATAATGAGATTTAAACATGTGATCATCATGATCAACAGTCGTGATCGCATTATTGTCGGAGGACACATATTCCAACAGAAAGCATGTGCTTAAGTTACATGGAATCCCTAAGGACATAGTGTCTGACAGAGATGCGAGGTTTATATCACGGTTCTGGAAAGAGTTGCAGGAATCTTTGGGTACAGCTTTTCATCCTACGACAGACGGTCAGACTGAGAGAACAATCAAAACTCTTGAGGATATGTTACGAGCTTGTGTGATGGACTTTGGTGGTAGCTGGGAATAGAGGTTGGATTTGATAGAGTTTTCTTACAACAACAGCTACCACACTAGTATTGGCATGGCACCGTTTGAGGCGTTATATGGGAGGAGATGCAGGAGTCCAATTTGTTGGGACGACAGTGCTGAGGCAGTGGTTCTAGGACCAGAGATGGTACATGAGATGGTTGAACAGACTAAGATGATTAGGGAACGGATGAGAGCAGCTCAGGATCGACAAAAGAGTTATGCAGATCTACATCGCCGGGATATAGAGTTTCAGGTTGGGAATAAGGTTCTTCTGAAAGTGTCTCCTATGCGTGGGGTTATGAGATTTGGGAAGAAAGGCAAGCTGAGTCAGAAGTTCATCGGTCCTTATGAGATCTTAGAGCGAGTTGGGGAGGTTGCTTACCGTCTGGCTTTACCTGCTGCTATAGAGAGAGTGCATAATGTGTTTCATGTATCGCAGCTGCGGAAGTATGTGAGTGACCCGTCACATGTGTTAGAGGCAGAGAGCTTAGAGCTAGATGAGTCTTTATCATATCTTGAGGTACCTAAGCAGATTCTTGACCGGAAGGTTAGGAAGACTAGGAGTGGTGAGACAGTTTTGCTTAAGATCCTATGGTCTAACCACGAGACAGAGGAAGCTACATGGGAGGCAAAGGAGATCATGAGAGAGCGCTACCCTTTTCTTTTTGATCAGGTATGTTTGGTTACGAGGACGTAACCTTGTTTCTTTTAGGGGGGGTAGGAGATGATCGCAAAGAGTTTTTAAGAGTTTTTATACCCTTTTTATGTTGTGTCGGTATAGTTGTTGTCATTGAGTCGGGTTGAGTTTGAGTTAGTAACAAGTTTTTATGTTGAGTTTGTTTCGATTGTTGAGTCGGGAGTGTTGTAGTGTGAGTCTTTGTTTTGTGTTGGTTTGAACTTCGGGGACGAAGTTCTTTTTAAGGAGGGAAGACTGTAATACTCCGTATTTATGAGTCTTGGGGTACTCTATCGAGTAGGCCTTACTCTGTCGAGTAAGGGTGAGTTGCGCTTTTTAAATAGTTTCTGACCTATTGGGTACTCGATCGAGTAACTAAGATACTCGATCGAGTAGGGGGGTACTCGATCGAGTACCTGGGCTACTCGATCGAGTAGCCGGTTTACGGGGGTTGTTTTCTCGGGTTTTGTTAATTATGCGATTAAGGTATATAATCTTTTCGCCATTCATTCTAATCACTTTTCTAAAACCTAAATCACTGTGAGAAGAGAAAGCAAACTACGTTCATCACCTTAATCGCATTGTTAACAAATCCCGGAGCTTGGAAGGCCGAATTTCACTTGTCTTTACACCGTTGTAATCCTTGCGTCGAGGGTAAGACCTTTATACCGTTTTTATTATATTTCGTCAAAGTTAGTTAAACCCTAATATTGGGAATTGGGGATTTTGTTGTGTTATGTGCATAGTAGTAATTATGTGCTTGTATAATTAGGAGGAGGATTCGTAGAGGAAGCTTTTGACTTCAAATTTGTGAGATCGTCGACTATTGTGCTTTCCGGTAGGGTTTCCTACTCGTATTACTTACATGTGGTGTGGTGTTGTGCTGTAATTAGTATAATTGGTTGATTCAGATGATGTTGTGATTGTGATTGTGATTGTTTGTCTGTGGTTCTCGAGATGCGTTCTCGGCTGAGTGGAGTCACATGCGGGAGTGACTTCACGCCCTAGTTTCGCCCTTCGTGGAACCCGCCACGGAAGGGGATGTGCACATTAATGGGACAGGGTTATCGCTCGGTATGATGAGCGGGGCTTAGGTGGGAACGGTTGCGGTCCCCCATTGGCAGGGCTGGTCCAGTGGACAGTCGGAGACGGAGATGGAGTGGAGTGCTTGATCGTGTATGATTGTTTGAGTTGTGTTGGTTACTGTATTGTTGATTATACCTCTTGTGTAAATAGTACTGACCCCGGTTAATGTTTTAAAACCTGCGGTGATCCATTCGGGGATGGTGAGCAGATATTGAGCGGGTATGACATGAGTCTTGGGATATTTGGGATTGCCACGATCGGATGATAGAAGTCTTTCGTGTAGCCTAGTAGTTTTGAGACATTTCGATTAGTTCGATGAGCAGTAGTTTTGAGAACATGTATTAGTACTTGGTTTGGTTTTTGGATTGTAACCTTTCGCTAAAGTATTACTATTTAAATATCGTTTCTTTATTGTTTATTTGATTATCATTGCCTCGGGTAACCGAGATGGTAACGTCCTTATACCTGGGTGGTCCTGGTAAGGCACTTGGAGTATGGGGGTGTTACAACGTTCCTGGCTGAGTGGAGTCACTTGCGGGAGTGGCTTCACGCCCTTGATTCGCCTTCTGTGGAACCCGCCACAGAAGGGATGTGCACATTAATGAACATGGGTTTATCGCTCGATGGAGATGAGCGGGGCTTAGGTGGGAACGGCTGCGGTCCCCCACTGGCGGCGAGGAGTACCTGTTGCGATGGGTATTCTGGAAGGGCTACACACTTTAGTGTGTAGTCAATTGTGTGGAGATTGGAGATGGAGACTGGAGATTGGTTTGAGCTGTCTGTGGTTCTGTTTCATTGTGGCTGTTGTTGTTTTTATGTAATCAGTACTGACCCCGTTTAAATGTTTTGAAAACTGTGGTGATCCATTTGGGGGTGGTGAGCAGTTATTGAGCAGGTATGAGACGATGCGTATGGGATAGCTGGGATGAATCACCACGTTGCAGTTTAGAAGTCTTCTGTTGTGTCTGACACTTTATAGTATTTTTGATAGTAGACAGTTTTGAGAACTTGTATTTCTTTTTATCAGTTTTAGAGTTGGTATGTAATCACTTAAAACGTTAATTCACTTTGAAAGCATATTTCGCTATTGTCTATTTGATTATCATTGCCTCGGGTAACCGAGATGGTGTAACAACCCGGATTATAAAACAAGGAAAAACCTTATATAAATTAAATATCAGAGTACGATACTGATAAAAGGGTCAAGGTGGCGGAAACACCTGACCAATCCGGTTCGCTACTAAATCCAAAACCAACTAATACATTATTCAAAGGTTCTCTTAACATGAAAACAAACTCCTAATTTATTATTCATCTCGCCGCACAGCACTTCCCCAGCAAGATATGATCCAAACAGCAAACATCTGAACAACCTGAGAATGGGGGGTCGACAATCAGTCGGGAGTAACTAGATGCTCTCCCAGTCATGTGTACAACAATTGAATATAACCAACAATTATCAACGATTGAAATGCAAAACTAGTAAACATGTGAGACCATCAATACTCATGAAGACTCGACACCAACTTATCATTAATCAACGATATACGAGATATGATCACAACGTAACAACATTGTTTAACCATACAAATCAACAACGAAAGAACCAAATAACCAACCACGGAGCATATAACAACTGCCTCCACTTACCCAAGCATAGTGTATAGAACGAACGCCGTTAAAGCGTATAACAACTGCCTCTAACTGTCAGAGCGTATAACAACTGCCTCTGAACGGACGGAGCGTATAACAACTGCCTCCATCGGTGTGGATCGTATAACAACTACATCCACGGTACTATGTATAGCCTATATCAACTGCCTATGTGCCTAAGACTTGGCCAGACTCTCGGTGCAATAACTGTACACCGAACGACATACGGGGACCAGAGCGTATAACAACTGCCTCTAGCCAATCCCGAACATAGACCTACAGCAAGTCCCACAAGGGGTAGTGTTTGCTCATTCCGATCGGTATGTAACTGATACCTCACGTCATCTATATAACTAGCCCATAAACAATGCACAGTATAACTAACCATACATACATGTGAATAACACCACTATCAAATCATATAATAATATAGCTAACCATCCTACGATTATATAAACAAGAGTAATAAACGATATTTGCAAAGATAGCGTTATATAATGAAACTGAACACCACATAACATGTGAAAAGAGTATCAACCATTCCATGTTATAGTACTCTAGCTATAACTTATAACATTAACCATTCAATATTACAGTAACCCTAACCATAACATGAACTCTGGATGCGAGGTTATAGTAACCTCGACTATAACTTCAACATATATGACCTGAAGTTATACTTACCTCAACTATAACCTTGACACGAAACTCGAAGTTATACTAGTTCCAACCATAACCTTGAGCCATAAATCTCAGGGTACATTAGTTCCAGCTATAATCTTATCTCGTACTTCAATGTTATAGTAGCTTCAGCCATAACTAGAGTAACTACCCAAAGTTGTATTAACTTTAGCTATAACACTTGAATCATCATCAAGGTTATACTAGCTTTAGCTATAACTTTGGAGAGAACTCTTGGCCGCCTATCATGCCGCCACTAGGGTTTATTCGTAAACCCTAATTGCGCTCATGACACCCATAATTTAATGCATAAACAATATACGATATATAATTAATGCATAAAAACATATACAAACATGTGAAACATATTTAATCATGATAACAAATAATCAAACATGCACCAATCATGCAAAACAATCATTAAAT
This sequence comes from Silene latifolia, assembly GCF_048544455.1. Classification (NCBI taxonomy): domain Eukaryota; kingdom Viridiplantae; phylum Streptophyta; class Magnoliopsida; order Caryophyllales; family Caryophyllaceae; genus Silene; species Silene latifolia. The sequence goes on from NC_133528.1 coordinate 14,160,755, forward strand.
CATATTAATTACATTAATTGGCATAAACACAATTAAAGGAAAAACATCTAGTTACCTTATTAAGCAAATAATCCTAAAGATCGTCTTCAACGATGTAAACGTCCTCTCCAGGAGCAACTTCCATGCCTTCATTAAATCATCCACGTGCCAAAGATAACGAATCTAATAAATATACTAGCTATATATATTCCCTTCTTATTTATAGAGAAGCTCATAGATTTATTTTAAGTAGAGGTGGCAATAATTGATACGACCCGAAAACACGACATGAACCCGACACGAAGTTAGCGGGTTAGGGTTGAGAGGTTGTGACCCATTTAGGTAATTGGGTTGACACGGACACGACACGAAACATAAATGGGTTGGGTTAGGGTTGAGCTCTTTTGACACGAACCCGACACGAATAACCCATTTAATTAAAAGTGTCATAATAAATCCGGGTTTAATTAATAATCCAACCAAATAATTTAAAAATAATCATTCTCATTCATCATTTTTGGGATAATAAGGCTATAAAACTTAGTTTTATTGTTAGTTTAATGGGTTAAACAGGTTAAATGGGTTAAAAAATGACCTACTACAAGATAAATGGGTTAAACAAGTCGGGTTGGGTTATAGAAAAATTAAATGGGTTGGGTTAGGGTTGAGGCAAATGACCCGTTTATGTAATTGGGTTGGGTTAGGGTTGGAGTAGTGATGACCCGTTTAAAGTTAACACGAACACGAACACGACACGACCTGATCTGTTTGCCAGGTCTGATTTTAAGCTTAGGCCCAAAACTTACCCATCTACACGAAGAAACACGTGAGACCCAAGGAAGGAGCGGGTCTTCACCTTTTTTGAGCCCAACGAGCCCAAAAGATAAGAGACGGATATTTTTCCGAAAAAATAAAATATGAAATATGGGAAAATAAAATTAAAGAATTATTTTACGGAAATTAGGGGTGTTAAAATCCAACCCCCTAAAAAGAAGTTTCGTCCTCGAAACTTGATAAGAGAACTACCTCACTCGAAAAGATGAGGATGTTTCTCTCGCATAGACGCTTCGGTTTCCCAAGTCTCTTGCTCGAACTTCTGACTCCTCCACAGAACCCGAACCAAAGGTACAACCTTATTCCTTAACCTCTTCTCCTGGCATTCCAAAATGCGAACAGGACGTTCCTCATTTGTCAGGTTAGGCTTAACCTCGATAACATCAACCTGAAGAACATGAGAAGGATCAACGACGCAACTGCGACACAAGGAAAACATCATGAACTTTCGACAGATTCGGAGGTAAATCCAACCTATAGGCTACCTCGCCAACCCTCTCGAGCACCTCATACGGTCCAATGTACTTAGGACTAAGCTTGCCCTTAAGCCCAAACCTCTTAACACCTTTCATCGGCGAAACCTTAAGAAAAACCTTATCGCCAACCTCAAACTCAATCGGCCTACGCCGCAAGTCTGCATACGTCTTCTGTCGATCCTGGGCTGCCTTAAGCTTCTCGCGGATCAACCTCACTTGCACAATCGATTCTTGAACCAATTCTGGGCCAAGAACGATAGCCTCACTAGAATCATCCCAACACAAAGGACTACGACACTTTTTTCCATAAAGCGCCTCAAACGGAACCATCTGAATACTAGCTTGATAACTGTTCTTGTAGGAGAACTCTACCAGCGGTAAACTCTTCTCCCAACTAACTTGAAACTCCAAAGCACAAGCTCGCAACATATCCTTAAGCGTCTGAATCGTACGCTCAGTCTGACCATCAGTTGCAGCATGAAAAGCCGTACTCATCTTAAGCTCAGTGCCCAAAGCCAACTGAAGCTTCTTCCAAACTGAGAACAAAACCTCGGATCACGGTCGGAGATGATATCCTTAGGAACCCCATGAATACGAATGATCTCTCGTTGATAAGGATTCGCTAGTTCCTCGAGACTCCAAGTCTCCTTCATCGGAATGAAATGCGCGACCTTAGTCAAACGATCAACCACGACCCAAATCGCATTCATTCCTCTCGGCGACCTCGGCAAACCCATAACGAAATCCATCGAAATCGAATCCCATTTCCATGTGGGAATCTCCAAAGGTTGCAGTAGACCACCAGGTCTCTGATGTTCGAACTTGACCTTTTGACAAACCAAGCAACGACTCACAAACTCGGCGATCTCTTTCTTCATACCCGGCCACCAAAACTTTAGCTTCAGATCCTTGTACATCTTATCACCACCAGGATGAACCGAATAGGGAGTACTATGAGCCTCTTTGAGAATCTTACATTTTAAGACCTCACAGCTAGGCACACACCAACGACCATGGAATCGTAGACCATCATCAGGTCCAACGTCGAAGTCTTTGGCACGTCCTTCGCTTATAGCGACTCGAACTCCTTCTAAGTATTCATCCTCTCTTTGCTTAACGCGGATCTCATGAAGGATCTCGGGTTCAGCAACCATCGCACTCAAATCTAAAGTACCAAGAAGAACTACCTCAAGGCTCATCTTCTTGAACTCTCGACTTAAGTCATCAGGTAACACCAACACAGATCTCATAGCATGACACACCTTGCGAATCAAAGCATCGGCAACCACGTTTGCCTTACCCTCATGATACTGCAGCTCAATCTTGGAGTCGTTAAGCAGCTCTAACCAACGTCTCTGCCTCATGTTAAGATCTCTGTGAGTGAAGATATACTTCAAGCTCTTTTGATCCGTATAAAAATTGCAAGAGACTCCATAAAAGTAGTGTCGCCACAGCTTAAGTGGAAACACCACTGCTGCTAACTCATGATCGTGAGTCGGGTAGTTCATATCGTGAACTTTCAACTGTCGGGAAGCATAAGCTACAACTTTACCCTTCTGCATCAAGACACAACCCAACCCAAACTTTGACGCATCGCAGAAAATATCGAACTCAACACCCTCTTCTGGTAGAGTCAACACAGGAGCGGTAGTCAACCTCTTCTTCAACTCCTGGAAGGCAGCTTCACAAGCCTTGGTCCAAATGAACTTGGATTCCTTCTTCATTAACTGCGTCATCGGTCTCGCGATCTTAGAGAAATCGTGTACAAATCGACGATAATACCCAGCTAGTCCAAGGAAACTCCAAACCTCGTTCACATTCTTTGGACTCTTCCAATCGACCACGGCTCGGATCTTCGATGGATCGACCATAACTCCATCGTCGGATATCACATGACCCAAGAAAGTAACTTCCTTTAACCAAAACTCGCACTTTGAGAACTTAGAATACCACTTCTGCTTACGCAGAGTCTCCAAGATAACACGAAGATGACTCTCGTGTTCAACATCATCCCTCGAGTAAATCAGTATGTCGTCAATGAACACCATGACACACTTATCCAAATACTCGCTGAAAGTGCGGTTCATCTGATCCATGAAAACAGCCAGTGCATTCGTCAACCCAAACGGCATCACCACGAACTCATAGTGGCCATACCTCGAACGAAACGCAGTCTTAGGAATATCCTCATTCCTAACAGGAATTTGATGGCAACCTGAGCTCAGGTCGATCTTAGAGAACACACTCGCACCACGGAGCTGATCAAACAAATCCTCGATTCTCGGCAAAGGATACTTGTTCTTGATAGTAACCTTGTTCAGCTCATGGTAGTCAATGCACAACCGCATACTACCATCTTTCTTCTTGACGAACAAAACAGGAGCACCCCACGGTGAAGCACTCGGTCGGATAAAACCCTTATCGATCATCTCCTCAAGTTGCTTCTTGAGTTCCTGTAACTCAGCTGGTGCCATAAGATAAAGAGCTTTCGAAATGGGACCAGTTCCAGGTAGCAACTCAATCGAGAACTCCACGTCTCGCTCAGGAGGAATACCAGGTAGATCCTCAGGAAAGACATTGGGAAACTCCCTAACCACAGGGATATCCTCTAACTTAGGCTCAACTGAAACACCCTGAACGCTGCACAGATAGATCGGATGACCCTTTCTACCCATGTTAACCATCTTCATCGCAGAAACCCACTTCACTGTAGGTGTAACCCTAACGCCCAGATAAGAAACCCTTAAACCTGTAGGACTCTTGAGCACGATCTTCTGATCACGACATAGGAACCTAGCGTCACAGCGAGATAACCAATCCATACCCAAAATCACATCAAACTCTCCGAGTTTGAATTGCACGAGATCGGCAGGAAGGATCGCCCCTGCGATACTGACGGGTACGTCCTTGAAAAGAACGGAGCAAGAAACAATCTCACCCGTAGGAAGGGATATAGAGGTGTGAACGGATGATGAAGAAGAGAGTCCAGCTCGAATGGAAAAGGATTCGGATACAAAAGACATCGAGGCACCCGTATCAAAAAGAACAAAAGCAGATAAAGAGTGAACGAGAAAGGTACCCGTAACCACATCTGGATTAGCATCTGCTTCAGCCCGACTCATAACGAACACTCGCCCAGTCTTGGGAGCATCAGCCTTCGGCGCACTAGTCTTCGGAGCATCAGTCTTTGGCTTTTGAGGACAGTCAACAGCTTTGTGACCTGGTGACTTGCACAGATAACATGTAAGAACATTTCCGTTGCAATCCTTACCCGGATGGTAAGCATTCCTACAACGAAAACACCAAGTGTTCTTTCGGGGCTGAAACTCGCCACGGGAGACGGACGAACTAGCATCAACCTTTTGCTTCTTCTGGAAGGAGCTAGGCGCAACGTAAGACCTCTTCGCAAACTTACTCATCGCATTCTCCTCAGCCTCAGTAGCAAGAACTGATTCATAGATAATAAGAGCACGATCGTAAGCCTGCTGGAAAGAAGTTGAAGGAATACCAGACATAGCAGTCCGGACCTTAGGAGCTAGATTCTTCTCATAGCGACGAGTCCTTGAAACCTCGTCCATAGCTACAGAAGTAACGAAACGTGACAGCTTCACGAACTTGTCGGTGTACTCCTCAACGGTAATGGAGACTTGTTGTAGACGAAGAAACTCCTGCTCCTTCTGCCATCGCATCTCCTCAGGGTAAAACCTTTTCTTCAGCGCTTCAGAGAAAACAGCCCAACCATATCCTGGTTGAATTTCCAGACCAGCTCTAGCAAGAGCCCACCAGTTGTCGGGCTCGTCCTTCAGATAATAGATGGCGATATTCACCATCTGATCCTTAGGACATCCAGTAGCAAGGAACAGCTTCTCGATCTCTCGAATCCAGGCCTCCAAAGCAGTAGGATCATTCGCACCATCATAAGTCGGAGGACGGTGACGACCAAAGCGATCAAACACAGTCGGTTGCGAATGGTTGTTGTTGTTATTGTTGTTGTTGTTGTTGAGGTGATTAGTGAAACCTTCGGCCATAGATGCCAAAGCGGCATCAAGTCTCCTGATGCGATCTGCATCAGACTCATCATTTCTGTTACGCACCATCTGCAAGAACGAAATAACGTTATAAGTGGTAGAACCTAAGTACCACTCCAAACAACTACTCATACACTCTACAAACATAAGAAAACCAACGAATTCTATTGGTTTCTACCCCATTTACTCTCACTCATTAACTAGGTCATTTATTTTAGTCATCAACTAAGCGAGAGTTGGGAGCGTGTTCGCTCTGATGCCAACTATAACAACCCGGATTATAAAACAAGGAAAAACCTTATATAAATTAAATATCAGAGTACGATACTGATAAAAGGGTCAAGGTGGCGGAAACACCTGACCAATCCGGTTCGCTACTAAATCCAAAACCAACTAATACATTATTCAAAGGTTCTCATAACATGAAAACAAACTCCTAATTTATTATTCATCTCGCCGCACAGCACTTCCCCAGCAAGATATGATCCAAACAGCAAACATCTGAACAACCTGAGAATGGGGGGTCGACAATCAGTCGGGAGTAACTAGATGCTCTCCCAGTCATGTTTACAACAATTGAATATAACCAAAAATTATCAACAATTGAAATGCAAAACTAGTAAACATGTGAGACCATCTATACTCATGAAGACTCGACACCAACTTATCATTAATCAACGATATACGAGATATAATCACAACTTAACAACATTGTTTAACCATACAAATCAACAACGAAAGAACCAAATAACCAACCACGGAGCATATAACAACTGCCTCCACTTACCCAATCATCGTGTATAGAACGAACGTCGTTAGAGCATATAACAACTGCCTCTAACTGTCAGAGCGTATAACAACTGCCTCTGAACGGACGGAGAGTATAACAACTGCCTCCATCGGTGTGGATCGTATAACAACTGCATCCACGGTACTATGTATAGCGTATATCAACTGCCTATATTCCTAAGACCTGGCCAGACTCTCGGTGCAATAACTGTACACCGAATGATACACGGGGACCAGAGCTTATAACAACTGCCTCTAGCCAATCCCGAACATAGACCTACGGCAAGTCCCACAAGGGGTAGCGTTTGCTCATTCAGATCGATATGTAACTGATACCTCACGTCATCTATACAACTAGCCCGTAAATAATACACAGTATAACTGGCCATACATACATGTGAATAACAGCACTATCAAATCATATAATAATATAGCTAACCATCCTATGATTATATGAACAAGAGTAATAAACGATATATGCAAAGATAGCGTTATATAATGAAACTGAACACCACATAACATGTGAAAAGAGTATCAAACATTCCATGTTATAGTACTCTAGCTATAACTTCTAACATTAACCATTCAATGTTACAGTAACCCTAACCATAACATGAACTCTGGATGCGAGGTTATAGTAACCTCGACTATAACTTCAACATATATGACTTGAAGTTATACTTACCTCAACTATAACCTTGACACGAAACTCGAAGTTATACTAGTTCCAACCATAACCTTGAGCCATAAATCTCAGGGTACATTAGTTCCAGCTATAACCTTATCTCGTACTTCAATGTTATAGTAGCTTCAGCCATAACTAGAGTAACTACCCAAAATTGTATTAACTTTAGCTATAACACTTGAATCATCATCAAGGTTATACTACCTTTAGCTATAACTTTGGAGAGAACTCTTGGCCGCCTATCATGCCGCCACTAGGGTTTATTCGTAAACCCTAATTGCGCTCATGACACCCATAATTTAATGCATAAACAACATACGATATATAATTAATGCATAAAAATATATATACAAACAAGCGAAACATATTTAATCATGATAACAAATAATCAAACATGCACCAATCATACAAAACAATCATTAAATCATATTAATTACATCAATTGGCATAAACACAATTAAAGGAAAAACATCTAGTTACCTTATTAAGCAAATAATCCTAAAGATCGTCTTCAACGATGTAAACGTCCTCTCCAGGAGCAACTTCCACGCCTTCATTAAATTATCCACGTGCCAAAGATAACGAATCTAATAAATATAGTAACTATATATATAAACTATAAAAACTATAAAACTATGCGAAAACATAAAACTTACGAAGGAGATAGATAGATCCAAGAAGTAGGATCGATATAAGCACGAAAGATGATGAAGGAGGAAGAAAGAGGCGCGGCACGAAACCCTAGGAAGCGTGGAGGCACACGGCACAAAGGAGGAAGGAGGAGGAGAGAAATTAGGTTTAGGGATTTGAGAAAAGAGAAGCAAGGGTTTGGTTTCCCTTCTTATTTATAGATAAGCTTATGGGTTTATTTTAAGCTTAGGCCCAAAACTTACCCATCTACATAAAGAAACACGTGAGACCCAAGGAAGGAGCGGGTCTTCACCATTTTTGAGCCCAACGAGCCCAAAAGATAAGAGACAGATATTTTTCCGGAAAAATAAAATATGAAATGGGAAAATAAAATTAAAGGATTATTTTAAGGAAATTAGGGGTGTTACAGATGGTGACGTTCTCATACCTTAAGTGGTCCTGGTAAGGCACTTGGAGTATGGGGGTGTCACAAAGTGGTATCAGAGCGACGATCCTGAAACCTGAAACCAATGAATCTAATGAACATAGGGAGTCAAACTAAAATGAACCCGGGGTAGAAGTTGTAGGAGCTAATGCAAAGACTTGGGAGACGTCCTAAAGTCGCGAACTCGCTCTACCATTTTGAACCGGTCACCACGGGATATGAGTCGGGATCGCTATGTGTTTATTTTGTGAATTGTGTGCCTATATAGTGATGTGTGGCATGGATTGGTGGATGTATGTATGTGGATAATGGGAATGTGTAGAGAAAAATGGTGATGATGTGATTTTGTATGTTGTTGGTTGAAAGCATGTTGCATGATAGTTAGTTTACAATGTTGGTTGGAATCGTTGGAAAAGTATATGAGAATGATGAATGATGTGGTGGAAAAAAGAAGTAGTTCATATATGATAATATGTGATGAATAATGATGTTGCAGGATGAATGATTTATAATGTGGCAATCTTAGTAACATGAGATTAGGCGATGTGATATGGTTATACATTATTTTGTTTCCGTAAAGTTATATAATAAAGTTATATACTATATGCATGCGTTAGATAAAGTGTATGATGGATGATGGATAATGTTGCATAAGAGTATGATTTCATGATTTAAGCATGTTTATATGACTGAAGTGGATTTTTATAATGTTGATATGTTAGTAACACATGAATGGGAATTTGATGTTCTATATTATGTCATTGTTCTTACGTAAGGCTATAGAATAACAAGATGCGGGCAATACATGAGTGGTAAGTTGAATAATATATGTGCATGATGAAAGTTGTTGTTTAGCTTTTGTAAATAGTAACATGTGGTTAGGGATACTGGTTTTATGAGTATTAAGTTGTTTGTTTACCTTGTTGTTGTTCAAGTTGTTTGGAAGTAAAAATCGAATAGTTATGTTGTCCGATTACAGCGAAGTTGTCTTTAAACAGTTATAACTTGAGATGCATAAATGATTTTAATGTGATTCCAATTTGAGGTGATAGCTTGTTCTTTTACGATTCTAACGATAGGTCACACGCCCAAAACGACCAAGAAACGAGTGAGTTATGACCGTTTTACGAAAATTGGACAGTGTTGAGAAATGCGTAGGGTACTCGATCGAGTGGCCCTTACTCATTCGAGTGCACCTCTTGTTACTCGATAGAGTAACCCTTACTCGATCGAGTAGCCCTGTTAATTTGTTTTACTTGCTTCTGACCTTCACCTACTCGATCGAGTAAGTCACTCACTCGATCGAGTGGCCTGTACTCGATCTAGTGACCCCTGTTTTGGGTCATGTGCTTATCTTTTAAATTCGTTGCCTATTATGTTTAATTCAAAGGTGTCCTTTTTGCTTCTTTATGTATTGTTTTTATGTATGTGTTGGTCCTGATGCGTAGGTTACCCAATCTTATGATGTAAGGAGTGGCACCTTATGGTGAGTATTAGTTCGGTGGGAGGACATGAGTTATATGTGGTTGTGATAGATAGTGGAAAAAGAAAAGGAAGATCGGTATGGCTTATTGAGGTATAGAGCATCTTTTGTGAAACGGTATGAGTGATATGATTGTGTGTGGAGTAATGTAAAGGTAAGTGTATATGGGCAAGGGATGATGTGAGTCTAGGGAACATAAAAAAGAAAAGGTTGAAGGGAAGGATGTGGATAATGGCAACTCGAAATGTGTAAGGAATTATGGAGGGATATGGTTAGATTGTGTTGGTTAAGAGTGTATGTAATGAAAGGTCGTTTTAGAGGGATTAAGAAATGTGGTATATAGTCAAGTTAATGGAGACATGTCGCGACGTGAATTTGCAGATAGTGAGCGAGTTTGGGAATTTGTATCATCGAGAGGTGAAACTAATGTGTGATTTCCTTGGGCAAGTAACGGAATGAAATGAGTGTGAGTGATAGCATGATAAGAGAATATTCGTGGTAAGAAAGGGTGAGATGATACTGATATAAAATAATGAGATCTGAGTTTTGGAGCAATGATAAGGTAACCGGAACACTAAGGAGTTTGGTAGGAGTATTAAGGAGTTGAATTGTTAACTGGTATTGTTGAGTGTAAAGAGAAAAGAAAGATAAAAGTAAGCTGAGAAAAATGTTGACCGGGGTTATGTGATATAAAAGTAAGGAATCGTCAAGATGTATGATACTATCATGAGGATGTTAGTTATTGGTTACATAGGAGTTTCAGGACAGCATCATTAGTCATGAGTATCGGAAATTAAGAAAAGTAAGAAGTCGGGTAAAGAATTTGCACGATATGAGATCTTAGTGGTGAGCTGGTTGACGATACAATTAAGGATGGAATTGGAAATAGTGTTGAGGTAATTTTATTAACGGATTTGATGTTCGTTATTTGGGATGTTAACCAAAGATAGAAAAGAAACCGTGATGTTTAGAGATGAGTGTAACAGGTTCGCTATACGAGCAGTGGTGGTATTGTGGTGTTGTCACTAGTGATTAAGGGTGATGATAGACAAGAAAGGTAGCAATTCTAAGGAGGTTTATTTTGTAGAGACCAGATTGATATGTATGGTTGTGAGAGAGTATAAGATGTGGTTATATGAGGCGGTTGTTAGTAGTTGAGTATTAATGGTATGGTTACATTTGGCAGGAGGTGATGGTTATGCAAATGGGAGAATATGTTATGAGGGGCATACGAGTTAAGCTCGGGCGAGAGGTAACCTTTATCAAGTGGTAACTTACGTGATCAGGATTGACTAGTTGGATATGATTATGGGTCTATGATGTGTATAAACGCTTGTGTGAGGTTCTGACCTCACGATAAGTGGTATGGTGTGATAGTCATAAAGTTGTTATCTGAATGTTCTGTAATATATGTTAGATACGGTAACCTAATGGAATGATGTTCAAAAGTAATAGTTTGGGTGATCTGGCATGGCTAGTTATACTTGTATGTGTATTCATGATATATGTTTATTCGCTGAAAAGGTATGGATGATATTCATGAGCTTTTTCTCTGTTTATTCCTTATAAAATACTGTGTTATGATCTAGTAAAACAGTTTTGGGTAAGTTTTCTCATCCGGAAAGTTATATTGAGTCAGTGTTTATGGGAATTGTATGTGGTTGTGATGTTTATCGATGTGTTTGTTGTGCCTCGGGTGGTGATCCGAGAACGGTACTTCGTGTTGTGATGCGAGTATTTTCGCGTTGCGGTACGGCTGTTGGTGGCGGTGTTGCGATGCCGTCACCGGTTGTGGTGGAGTAGGCGGAATGATTACGAAACGAGTTTTCGAAAGTGCATATCATTTATACATAGATTGTTGTTTTGTTTATTGATGTTCCTTGTGAGTTTCGGTGGGACATATAGACTGTTGTTTTGTTTGTTGATGTTTCTTGCTAGTTTCAGCTTGGGAGTGAGGGTAGAGTATGATTTGGAAGAGAGTTGTGTATGCTTTCGTTGTTGTCATGATATAGTGATATTCTGTTGATGGGACACAGTTGCGAGAGGTTGTTGGAGTACTTGTGATCTTCTTTTAGACGAGGCATTGGTTGATATAGTAATGGCAAGTGATTTGTGGAACATGTGTTGTTCTGATCCTGAAGCTGCAGGTAGTTCATAATCTTTTTTTGAGACAGTGAGTATAGGGTGTTGGTAATTAGTTTCATGTTAAGTTAGGGATGAGTTTTGCGGTAACGAAAGAAGAGAACTTGAAGATCTAGTGTGAGTGTATGTAATAATTGTGGATCGTGAGTTATGAGTATGGAGATAGGTGCATGTATAGAGGACTATGTCACTTTGGCGGTAATAGGGAACAGTTGAAGTTTTGGTTAAGCTAAAGATTTTGTGGTGTAGGTTAGGTGGTGTGTCGAGTGAATTGAGGTATGAGAACTGTTTATCTAAGAGAGCCTTGGATATAGGAATGACGAGTGTTTAGATTATAGGCAGTTATCTTTGACATGTGCTGGTGATGAGGATAATGAGAAGATATAGCTAAGGATTTAGTAATAGTGAGTTACGAGGACGTAACATTTGTCTTAAGAGGAGTAGGATGCGATAAAAGAGAGTTTCATGGTTGTGCATGGTGTAGTATAATTGGAAGTAGAGTGTTGGTGTAGCATAAAGGATGGATCTTTGTTGTGGTTGATATTGTTAAAAGGCCATGGCCGTGCTTGTAGTAGTGTGATGATTAGGAGTGTGAGAATATTTCGATAGTGTTGACAGTTGGATGATGATGTTTATGAGTTCTATAGTGTTGACAGTTGGAAGACGAGGTTATGAGTGCGAGTAAACTTCGAGGACGAAGTTCCTTTTAAGGGTGGTAGAATATAACATTCCGTTTGATGCCTATGAGTGTCTTGATATTGGATTTTCTAGTGGATAATATGTTAGTGAAATGAAGCTAGCAGCGTCTGTGGATGGTAGTTGGTAGTGTATGGAGTTAGTGCCGAGGGAGACTATAATGTAGTTGATACGATATCGTCAAACATGTTGTGGAGGTAGGCATAGTTGGTGGAGTTGGTGTTAAGAGTTCCTGTTTGATAGGTGGGGTTTCGTTTTGAGTTCCTAGTTGCGTTGTTGTGTCTTGATCGAGTTAGTATGTTTGTTTTTATGTATGGGTTGAACTTCGGGGACGAAGTTCTTTTTAAGGAGGGAAGACTGTAATACTACGGTTTTCTATGTCTATGGGTACTCTATCGAGTGGGGCTTACTCTGTCGAGTAAGTAGGTTATTTTACGAAACAGTGTTCTGTTTGATGGGCACTCGATCGAGTAAGTGTGCCACTCGATCGAGTAAGGGTCACTCGATCGAGTAAGTTACTTACTCGATCGAGTAAGTTACTTTTGCGGGTTGTTTTAGCCGGGTTTTATTAATAACGCGTGATTAGTATAAAAGGATTTCCGCCACCTTTCTTAATCAGTTTTCACTTTTCTAAAACAATTCAAGAGAGAAAAAGAGTTACGTTGTTCTCCTTTTTCGCGATGTTAACAAATCCCAAGGGCTAGGATCGTCGGATTGTCTTGTTCTTTACACCGTTGAGTTCATCGCATCAAGGGTAAGATTCTTGTATAATTTTTATAGTGATTCGTTGAGTTTGTTCAAAACCCTAATTTGGTAATTTGGGGGTTTTGGGTGTCTGATTTGCATAGTAGTAATTGCATGATTGTATATGTGATTATAGGAGGAGATTTCGTAGAAGAGCATTTTGATTAGCTGCTTGTGACGGTCTTGTGATGGCTTATTTCAGGTAGGGTTTCCCTACTCGGTATTAATTACATGATGTGTGTGGTGGTTATATTGTTATTGTTGATTTATCATACTGCTGGTGTTTGTGACGGTTGTTGATTAATATCGTTGATTGTTGTTGTATCTGTCTGTGATCTTCGGGGTGCGTCCCTGGCTGAGTGGAGTCACTTGCGGGAGTGGCTTCACGCCCTTGATTCGCCTTCTGTGGAACCCGCCACAGAAGGGATGTGCACATTATTGAACATGGGTTTATCGCTCGATGGAGATGAGCGGGGCTTAGGTGGGAACGGCTGCGGTCCCCCACTGGCGGCGAGGAGTACCATTGCGATGGGTATTTCAGCGGGGCTACACACTTTAGTGTGTAGTCGGTTGTGTGGAGATTGGAGATGGAGGCGGAGATTGGGTTGAGCTGTTTGAGCTGTCGTGGTTCTGTTTCATTGTGGCTGTTGTTTTTATGTAATCAGTACTGACCCCGTTTAAATGTTTTGAAAACTGTGGTGATCCATTCGGGGGTGATGAGCAGTTATTGAGGAGGTATGAGACGATGCGTATGGGATAGCTGGGATGAGTCACCACGTTGCAGTTTAGAAGTCTTCCGCTGTGTCTGACACTTTATAGTATTTTGATAGTAGACAGTTTTGAGAACTTGTATTTCTTTTTATCAGTTTTGGAGTAGGTATGTAATCACTTAAAACGTTATTCACTTTTAAAGCATATTTCGCTATTGTCTATTTTATTATCATTGCCTCGGATAACCAAGATGGTGACGTTCTCATACCTTAAGTGGTCCTGGTAAGGCACTTGGAGTATGGGGGTGTCACACGGCCTCTCCTCCTTATGATGAGAAAAATTTTCTCATTTTTCACTTCTCCATATTCACAAATGCTTACATTCTTGTCCTTCTCTCTCAACTCTGTAACACCCCCATACTCCAAGTGCCTTACCAGGACCACTCAGGTATAAGGATACTACCATCTCGGTTGCCCGAGGTACTGAATATCATAAGACAATAAAGAAACGTACTTTTAAAGTAAATATAGATTAAGTGTTTACATGTTCAAACCAAAACTAATAAAAGGAATTACAAGGTTCTCATACGGTCTACAGCTAAAACTATCAAAGCTACTAGACTTTCGTCGACACGGCGGAAGACTTCTAAGCGCCACGTGATGACTCATCCCGGCTATCCCATACGCGTCATATCACACCCGCTCAATAATCGCTCACCACCCCGAATGGATCACCACATTTTTAAAACATTTAAACGGGTCGCAGTACTAATCACACAATTCAATACATATATCAACAATAAGATAAACAGACAGTGAACTCACACACACACACACACACACCACCAACTCCCATCGTCTCAATATCGACCGTCCACTTTGGACCGACCCGCCAAATGGAGGACCGCAGCCGTTCCCACCTAAGCCCCGCTCATCGTACGAGCGATAACCCTGTCCCATTAATGTGCACATCCCCTCCCGTGGCGGGTTCCACGAAGGGCGAAACTAGGGCGTGAAGTCACTCCCGAAAGTGACTCCACTCAGCCGAGAACGCATCTCGAGAGCCATCAACAAACACAACCACAATCACAATCACAATCACAATCATCATATCAAACAACTAACTACAGCACATCACCAATATCCCATTATGGGACTAATACTGAGTAGGAAATCCTACCTGGAAAGCACAACACGCAGACGGTATCTACAGCTGTATCAAAACGGCTCCTCTACGAATTCTCCTCCTATCATACAGCACATAAAGACTACACATCACAAACTACACACCAAAACCCCCAATTCCTAAATTAGGGTTTAACCAATCTTAACAACACATTATAAAAACTATATTAGAAGCTTACCCTCGACGCAAGGAATCCAACGACACGAAAAACGACAAGAACCGACCGTCTGAACTCCGGGAATTGCTAAGAGTGCGATTAGGAAGATGAAGTGGCTGCTTTCTCTCTTAAACAGGGTTTTAGGTTTTGTAAAAGTGAATTAAAACAATGACGAATATGTTTAAATACCTTAATCGCATAATTAACAAAACCCGAGAAAACTCCCCGTAAAACCGGACACTCGATCGAGTACCCAAGGTACTCGATCGAGTACCCCTTACTCGATCGAGTACTGACTACTCGATCGAGTACCCAACAGGTCAGAACCTATTCTAAAACACAACTTACCCTTACTCGACAGAGTAAGGCCTACTCGATAGAGTACCCAAAGACTCATAAATACGGAGTATTATAGTCTTCCCTCCTTAAAAGGAACTTCGTCCTCGAAGTTCAACCCATACATAAAAACAACCATACAGACTCGACCAAGACACAACAACTTAGCTAAGGACTCAAGAACTCGACCGAACATAGAACATGAACTCTTAACACCCACTCCACCAACTATGTTTACTTCCACAACATGACTCACTATACCGTATCTACCACATATATATCTCTCACGATACCAACTCCATACATAACCAACTACCATCCTCTAATGCTGCTAGCTCCATAATATCATCAACTATCAAATCCAATACCAAGACACTCATAGACATCAAACGGGATGTTACATTCTACCACCCTTAAAAGGAACTTCGTCCTCGAAGTTTACTCACACTCGTAACCTCATCATCCAACTGTCAATACTAGCGAAATATTCTCACACTCCTAAACATCACGCTACTACAAGCACGGTCATGACCTTTAATAAAATCACCCACAACACGAATCGATCTTTTATTCTACATCAAGACTCAACTTCCGAATATATTACCATATGTACAACCATCAAAATCTGTTTTATCGCATCCTACTCCTCTTAAGACAAATGTTACGTCCTCGTAACTCACTAATACCAAACCATATCTATATCTCATTACCCTCTGTACCACCACATGTCAAAGATAACCGTCTATAAACCAAACACTCACCATTCTTATATCCAAGGCTCCCATACATAAACATTTCCCATTCCTCAACTCATTCGGCATAGCACCTAACCTATACCATAAACTCGTAGCAAATTACCATACCCACTCTTCAGTATTACTACCAAATAACATACCTCTCTATGTAAGACACTTATCTCCCAGAAGCATAACTCACGATCCGCACTCGTTACGTACACGCACACTAGATCCTCAAGTTCTTTCTTTCATTACCGCAAAATTCATACACAACTTAACATGACACTAATTTCCCCAACACCCTACCCTCACTGTCTCATCAAAAGATTATTAACTACCTGCCGCTTTCAGATCATTACAACACATGTTCCACGAATCATTTTCCATTACCATGTCTAACGATGTCTCATCTGAAAACAAGATCAAAATTACCGTAACAACCTCTCACCACCGTGTCCCATCAACAGATTATCACTATCCCATGACAACAACGAAACATATACAACTCTATTTCATATCATACTCTACCTCATTCCCAACTTAACCTGGTAAAGAAAACATGAATAAGCAAGACAACTGTCTATCAGCACAAACTGAAACTCGCAGAGAGCAACATCAAACAAAACAACAATCTATGTATAATCGGTATGTACTTTGAAACTCGAATCATAATCATCCCGCCTACTCCACCACAACCGGTGACGGCATCACAACACCGCCACCAACAGCCACACCGTAGTGCGAAAATACCCGCATCACAGCACTATGTACCGTGCCCGGATCACCACCCGAGGCACCACAACCACACCGATAGACATCACAACTGCATACAATTCCCATAAATACTGACTTAGCATAACTTCTCAGACAAGAAAAACTTACTTAAATCCACCTTATTAAATCACCACGCAACATATTATATGGATAAACAGATAAGCATCTCATGAACATCATCTCTACCATTTCCCGGAATACACATGTGTTATCAATACACATAAAATTATAACTAGCCATGTCAAATCAATCAAATTATTACCTTTTTGGATATCATTAAATTAAATTACCGTGTTCAACATATATATTACCGAACATTCATAAAACAATTTTATAATTATCATACCATACCACTTCTTGTGAGGTCAGAACCTCACACAAAAATTTACACAAATCACAGACCCGTAATCACAACCAACTAGTCAATCCTGACCACGTAAGTCACCACTCTAAAAGGTTACCTGCCGCCCGAGTTTAACTCATATGCCCCTCATAACATATTCCCCCATTCGCACAACCATCACTTCCTGCCAAATATAATCACACCTTCACTATTCAACTAATAGCGTCCGCCTCATCTAACCACATCTTATACCCTCTCACAATCATACACAACAATCAGGTCCCTACCAAATCAACCTCTTTAGAATTGTTACCTTTCTAATATTCCATCACTCTTAACCATTAGTGATAACACCACAATGCCACCGCTGCTCGTATATCAAATCTCTTACACTCATATCAAAATAACATGGTTTTTCTCCTATTTTTGGTTAACATTGCAAATAACGAATATCAAACCCATCCACAAAATTACCTCAACATTATTCCCAATGCTATCTTATTTGTATTGTCATCCAACTCTCCACCAAATATCTCGTATCGTGCCAATACTCCGCCAACTTCTTACTCCCTTAATTCCTCGAAACTCATTACCAATCATGTTGTCCTGAAACCCCTATATAACCTTTAGCTAACATCCTCGTGATACCATCACACATTTCGATGATTCCTTATCTTTATATCACATAGCTCCGGTGAACATTTTCCTCAGCTTACTTTTATCCTTGTTTTCTCTTTACACTCAATAATACCAATTAATAGTTCAACTCCTTATTCCTTCTAGCTAACTCTTTAGAAATCTGGTCACCCCTTCGTTGCTCCAAAACTCAGTTCCATTATTTTCTACCGACATCATCTCACTCTTTCTTCCCATGGATCTTCTCTTATTATGCTATCACTCATACTTGCCACTAATCTATCCATAGAACCAACGTTTAATGTTCAAACAATTGCATCTCCCTTTTTACATCTCTAGAATTCAGAATTCATTTAATACCGTTAATTACCCAAGGAAATCACACAGTAGTTTCATCTTTTAATAAACCAAACCTCCCAAACTCACTCACTGTCTACAAATACACCTCGCGACATGTCTCCACAAAGTTCACTATATATTACTCTTCTCAACCCCTTTAAACGAACTTTCACTACATAAATCCATAACCCACACGACTCCTAACCATTTCCCTCCATAACTCTTTACACATCTCAAGCTGCCACTATCCACATTCTTACTTTCAATCTTTTCATTCTCACGTTCATTATACTCACATCATCCCTTGTCTACATTCACTTATTTTTACATTACTCAACACACAATCATATCACTCATCCCGTCTCGCAAAACGTGCGCCATGCCTCAATAAACTATACCAATCTTCCTTTTCTTTTTCCACCATCTATCATAATCACATATAACTCATGTCCTCCCCACCGAACTCATACTCATCATAGTGCCACTCTTTACATCATAAGATTGGGTAACTTACGCTTCAGGACCAACACATACGTAAAACAATGCATAAAGAAGTAATACAACACCTTTGAATTAAACATAATATGCAACCAATGTCAAAAGACAAACATATGACCCGAAATACGCATATGACCTGCACAGACCCCACTCGATCGAGTACCATAACCTACTCGATCGAGTTGAGGCTACTCGATCGAGTGCCAAACATGCTCGATCGAGTGCCCCGACTCTTAACCCAAACGGACCTTCGATCTCGACTTACTCGACCGAGTAGCCCGGCTACTCGATCGAGTGACCCCATACTCGATCGAGTGCCCGAGGTACTCGATCGAGTGCCCAAAAACACGATTCGGGTCAAAATAACGACAAGTACCCACTCGATCGAATCAAACCCACTCGATCGAGTCATGCGGTTTCGTGAATACTACCCGAATGTTATCTCACATACCCTAACGTACTATGCATTCATTATTATTTCAACATTATGATTACAACTACGCATTCAAATCTGCGCGACTCCTCATACAATCAACAAAATAATCTACTTCGTGTTATCAAGTGCCACGTTATAAACAACCATCATGCTTTTCATCCAATTCGTTATATAAAACACATATCATTGAACCTCTATTCTTCATGTTACTACTTACCAAAAGTCAAACATTACCATCTATCATGCTCATATAACATTCAACTTTCAATCATGTATTACCCGCATGTTTCAAATTTTCATAACTTTTCATAACACAAACCACACCCATACACTACAAATCCTATTTCCATGTTGCTAATACAACAACATTACAAATCCACTTCATCACACATCATCATATACGAACTACTTTCTTTTTCTACCATATCATTCATCATTCTCATATACTTTTCCAACGATTCCAACCAACATGTCAACCAACTATCATGCAACATGCTTTCAACAAACCATATACAGCACAATTAGCATACACGTCGCACATATACACACGGACTCCACGTTCCCATACCATGTGACTGGCTTAAGTATCATGGGGCCAAGATTTTGAAGTGAGGGCGCCTACTCACCCAAAACCTAGCATCAGCTGGGGCTCCCATTACACATACACCAGGTTCATTTTATTAGACTCCCTATGTTCATTATGTTCATTTGTTACAGGTTCCAAAATCGTCGCTCTGATACCATTTGTAACACTCCCATACTCCAAGTGCCTTACCAGGACCACTCAGGTATAAGGATACTACCATCTCGGTTGCCCGAGGTACTGAATATCATAAGACAATAAAGAAACGTACTTTTAAAGTAAATATAGGTTAAGTGTTTACATGTTCAAACCAAAACTAATAAAAGGAATTACAAGGTTCTCATACGGTCTACAGCTAAAACTATCAAAGCTACTAGACTTCGTCGACACGGAAGACTTCTAACCGCCACGTGATGACTCATCCCGGCTATCCCATACGCGTCATATCACACCGCTCAATAATCGCTCACCACCCCGAATGGATCACCACGTTTTTAAAACATTTAAACGGGTCGATACTAATCACACAATTCAATACATATATCAACAATAAGATAAATAGACAATTTGAACTGTCACACACACACACACACACACCACCAACTCCCATCGTCTCAATCCGATTGTCCTCCTCCGGACCGACCCGCCGATGGGGGACCGCAGCCGTTCCCACCTAAGCCCCGCTCATCGTACGAGCGATAACCCTGTCCCATTAATGTGCACATCCCCTCCCGTGGCGGGTTCCACGAAGGGCGAAACTAGGGCGTGAAGTCACTCCCGCAAGTGACCCCACTCGGCCGAGAACGCATCTCGAGAACCATCAACAAACACAACCACAATCACAATCACAATCACAATCATCATATCAAACAACTAACTACAAAGACATCACCAATATCCCATTATGGGACTAATACCGAGTAGGAAATCCCCCGGAAAGCACAACACGCAGACGGTATCTACAATTTTGTATCAAAACGGCTCCTCTACGAATTCTCCTCCTATCATACAGCACATAAAGACTACACATCACAAACTACACACCAAAACCCCCAATTCCTAAATTAGGGTTTAACCAATCTTAACAACACATTATAAAAACTATATTAGAAGCTTACCCTCGACGCAAGGAATCCAACGACACGAAAAACGACAAGAACCGACCGTCTGAACTCCGGGAATTGCTAAGAATGCGATTAGGAAGATGAAGTGGTTGCTTTCTCTCTTAAACAGGGTTTTAGGTTTTGTAAAAGTGAATTAAAACAATGACGAATATGTTTAAATACCTTAATCGCATAATTAACAAAACCCGAGAAAACTCCCCGTAAAACCGGACACTCGATCGAGTACCCAAGGTACTCGATCGAGTACCCCCTTACTCGATCGAGTACCCCAGCTACTCGATCGAGTACCCAACAGGTCAGAACCTATTCTAAAACACAACTTACCCTTACTCGACAGAGTAAGGCCTACTCGATAGAGTACCCAAAGACTCATAAATACGGAGTATTACAGTCTTCCCTCCTTAAAAGGAACTTCGTCCTCGAAGTTCAACCCATACATAAAAACAACCATACAGACTCGACCAAGACACAACAACTTAGCTAAGGACTCAAGAACTCGACCGAACATAGAACATGAACTCTTAACACCCACTCCACCAACTATGTTTACTTCCACAACATGACTCACTATACCGTATCTACCACATATATATCTCTCACGATACCAACTCCATACATAACCAACTACCATCCTCTAATGCTGCTAGCTCCATAATATCATCAACTATCAAATCCAATACCAAGACACTCATAGACATCAAACGGGATGTTACAAACTCTCTCTAAAATTAGTTTTAGAAACCTTAAATATTGTTTATCTAAAATTCTAATTTCAATATAAGATATAAGCTAGTATAGTAATAAGAATATTATTAGAATTAAATTAAGGATACTAGTATATTAACCTAGTTAGTTAATATATTAGTTTAAGGGATTTGTTTTGGGTGCAACAAGAGGAGGATACTTGGGATTAAGGAGGATCATCCATTACATTTAAGCTCAAGAACAAATAAGGAAGGTGACCTTATTTGTGGCCTTATTTCGAGCCATATAACAATCTAAGGAACATTGTTTTTCTTATTTTATTTCTTAATTAGTTATGCATGCACTAAATCTAAAGAACTCATATTAATTTGTTAATTAGTTCATCATTAGAAAAGTCTAATAATAGGTATATGAACCTAACATTTTTAAGCTTTAATAACCAAGACAAACGTAAGCAAATAGCCTACGACTCAAAACAAATATCATATCCACCAAAGAGGTACTCGGTCCAGTACGAGCCACTCGATCGAGTATACTGACTACTCGGCCGAGTGCTCAGACTCCAGTAGCTGATCAAAATGCACATAAAGCATACTCGGTCGAGTACCTCGGGGACTCAGTCGAGTACGCCCCACTCGCTCAAGTACTACCTCTACTCGGTTGAGTGGTCACGTATTTCATACTCGGTTGAATGCCAAGTTACTCGGTCGAGTACCCTGCCACACTCGGCCGATTCACGCAAAAACCATTCCCTTTATACTATTTAACAAAATACAAACCAACACTTCCTATTTCACAAGTTACTAAGTAACAAAAAGCCAAGCAATAAACACCAAAACATGCTCATAACACTTTAAACATATCATTTACTCCATATTCATCCAATTCACATCACAACTTCTTCCATCTAACATACTTATAAAGAAACATACACACACATACAACAATCTCTCGACACACCCCGTAGTAACCGGCTCGAAGTTGTAAGGACCAAATTCGCGGTCTTAGGACGTCTCCAAACCTTTTTTTTCATTGGTTTTAGGTTCCAATATCGTCGCTCTGATACCACTTTGTAACACCCTCATCTACCAAAGTACCTTTCCAAGGCCTACCTTAGCAAATGGGAGTGCTACCATCTCGGTTGCCCGAGGTAGAGTATATATCAAATAAACCATAAAAGAACATGTAATTAAAAGGAATAAAACTTTAGTCGATTATAAGCCAAAACAAAAATCCAATGCTGAAAAGTAAATACAACCAACTGTCATAAAAATATAGTCTACTTGTTATCAGCAGAAGCTATGACAAAAGCTAGACTCCGCGTCAATGCATCCGTCCCGCAATAGAGCTCAAGCAATCATAACTTGCTAGACATGTACTTACCATCTTCCAATGGATTACCGCAGGTTTTGCAACAATAGAAAATAGGCTAGTCAACAGCACAATAAAGCATAATACAACAACAACAACAATAACCATCCAATCTCAATCTTGTAACAATACGAACTCCAACCTCCAAGTATCATTATCTGAGCCGTAACCCAGATCTGCCAAGTAACCCATCGTAACAGGCTACCCACACCGCTAGTGGGAGACCGCAGCCTTGCCACCTAACCCCCGCTCATCGCAACGAGCGATCCCAGATCATTAATGTGCACATGCCCTTTATGGCGGGAGCCACAAGGGGTGAACATGGGGGTGAAGACCATCTCCGTACAATGGCTTCACAATCAATACCAACAATGCGAATGACAAACAATCTCCACATTAATATCACAACAAATAATCACACAATAACACATTACTTGAAATCAACCATAGAAAGACTGAGTAGGAAAATCCTACCTTATTCAAAATTCTGCAATCAATCACAACAATAAGGCCATAAATGTTCCTCTACGAAATCTTCACCTAACAATAATAATCAATCAATTACTAACTATAATTCATCATCACTAATCGTTCTCAAAAACCAACCCAATTAGGGTTTATAGCCAATTGACTTAACGCAAAAAGAGTAGAAATCTAGGACTTACCTGATAGGCACACGAACTACGAAATCCGAACACCGAAATTACAGATCCTCGCTTGGTAGTTGATTAGGGTGATTAATGAGTGAATTAGGTTGTAAAAGTGATTATGAAAAGTTAATGACGACGGAAATGATAATTATATACTCCTTAATCATTCTAATCAGAACCGCGGAAAATAATTCGTCAGACCGGGTACTCGGTCGAGTACCTGAAGTACTCGGCCGAGTACACTCTACTCGACCGAGTTCCTAACAACTCGGCCGAGTGCACCCAAAACAATAGCCTATCTAAAAGCACTCGACAACTCACTCGGCCGAGTACAGTCTACTCGACCAAGTGTACTGTGATCAGAATTATGTGGTATTACAGAACTGAAGACGTTATTCTGTGGGGTACCCCCTTGAAGAGGTCCATTGATAGGCTTAAAATATGACTAATGATTAAAGGGATTAAAAGTACTACTCATGATAAAGTGTACTTTCTTTTCTAGTTATCTATGCAAAAGAATTCCACGGTTAAGTGTGCTTGGCTGAGAGTAGTCTTAGGAGGGGTGACCTCTTGGGAAAGTTTCTGGGATGCGCATGAGTGAGGACAAAATGCGTTGGAAAGGACTCGTGTTGATCTGTGGGCCATGTACACAGTCTGACGAGCTACCGTGAGTGATCGCTCTCGACACAGGGTTTGGGCCGGGGTGTTACAATGAATATGACTAAAATGTTTGCAAATGTGAACAAGTGATAAACAAAAGAAAAAGGTGTTAAAATACCCATTAATTTGTAATTAACCAACAATATCAAGTCACGGAATAAACCGTCATGGTATAAGGAACCAAGGATGATTTCGATAATGGTCAAAAAGACTTGTCATAAGAACGAATTAAAGTGGAAATAACCGTAAAAGAAAATAAAGAAAATAAAAGGAAATGTTGCGGAAAGATGAACACAAACACGTTTGACTTCTGACCTGGGAAGCCAATAAAGGTGCAAGCCCCTAGGCGTGACCGAGAGCTTCTACCTCAGGCCAAAACTCGGTTTTGGCTCGATCTTTCCATGTTTTGAATCGTGTTATGCATGTTTTATGTTTACAAAATCATGAAAACAGTAAAAATATGAAGTAAGTGGAATATTTACACCCACAAACTTACATGTTATTATGTTTACGAAGTAGATGACTATTGAGACGGTTTTCTTGTTATGCGACTATTCGATATCAAAATAAGTTTTAAAGAGTGCCTTAGAAAAGGATTTTGTTTTGAAAATGTGTTGTTTGAAATCATGTTGATTAATGTTGAGTTGGTCAAATTGGTCGGATAATTGTAACGGCGACGATACCAAACAAAATGTGTAAGGCTTGTTTTTCAGATTGCTAGGTCCGAAACACGTGTCGATTTTTGACTTAGGAAGTCAAGTTTAGAAGTTTAAGGGAGAGGTGAGAGGGCAGACACTCGCGTGAGTGAAATGGGGTGTAAAAAGGGGGTATTTATAGTGAAATATAGGGTGGTAAGTCGGTTGAGTTTGCTTGATGGCCAAGGAGAGGCTACTTGGGAGCTAGGGCGCGAGCTAACCTGCACCCCAAGTGAAGGTCTTGTCCTTTTCCAGTTTGGACGTAGCCTTTGCTTTATCTAATGTTTGGTTGGTGTGATTTGCGGTGTTTACCATTATGTCGTGTAATAAGATGGTATTTGGGTGTTATTTGGGGGAGGTTTTGCATGCTTGACTCAGGTTTCGGAGTCGGGTTTGGGCCCGGAGTCGGTTTTAACTCTAAATAGTGTTATTTTAATGCAAACGACGTGATGAAACCATTTATGACATTATTTTTTATGTTCGAGACTCAGGTTGAGTCGGGTTGCGGATTTTGGAGTCGGTTTAGGGACTGAAGTCGATTTTAACTCTAAATAGTATTGTTTTAATGCAAATGAAGTTAGAAAATCATTTTTGACATTATTTTTTATATCCGACTAACGCATTGAATCGTCTCATATACAGTCAATCCACGCTCGCATATCAAACTACGTTGTAGTCCGATCATCATCGGGTATTTTTTAGAAGGTGTAAATTCCAGGTATCTACAAGTAATTATCTATCTTAAGTTCTTAACCGGATAGTGGAGATTGATAATTTGAGATGTTTTTCTTTATTGCACGTAAACTCGCACTTTTTTAATCGACGTTTGTGCTTCATTAATGGCCAAAAAGTACCAGTAGCAAATTAAGGTCACATCTTATTGATGTTGAATATGTAAAACTCTGCCAGGAATCGTATTTAAGATAACAATAACAAATGAAATTCAACTAATTTTGTGTTTGATACATTGGGTGTTACCTAATACATAAGTCTTGTTTGGTTAAATTAGCTGAAAAATGGAAAAACAGGCAGGAATTTTATTAAAAAAAAAATTGATACTCCAATGGTATTTATTTTTCACACTTGCAACATTTTGTACTTTGTAATTTAGGTAGCTGAAAACTTAGCTATTTTAATTTCAGCTTGTTATCACTTATTATCAGACACTTGCAAAGTTGCAAAACATAAGGTAACATGAATTTTGGTAAGTAAGCTGTTTTTTTTTTTTGAAAGAGGT
This sequence comes from Silene latifolia, assembly GCF_048544455.1. Taxonomy (NCBI): domain Eukaryota; kingdom Viridiplantae; phylum Streptophyta; class Magnoliopsida; order Caryophyllales; family Caryophyllaceae; genus Silene; species Silene latifolia. The sequence continues at coordinate 14,186,863 of NC_133528.1, forward strand.
AAGTAAGCTGTTTTAGTCAAACAACAATATTTGTCTTGAAAAAAAACTATACTCCATGCATATGATGTATCGACAAGGGTTTTTTGTCAAACACAATCTTTAAAAAAAAGTTTTTTCCAAACACCACCTTTTAAAAAAAAAGTTTGTAAAACACAACCTTTAATAAATTTTTCGTTGTCAAACACGACTTTTTGGCCGAAGGACTTAACATTTTGCAATGGGGTAACTTTCAGTCGACGTTTGAGATAGCAAACGATGTCAGTTTGAGGTGTTCTTGGACTCGTTGTAAAGGTGGAAATACAAGCTTTCCAGGGGTTATCAATACAATGGTCAAAGGTGGCCTTATGTGGGGTCAATTGATGTGTAAAGTAAGGCTGGTTGGAGAGGCTAGCTCTAAAGCGAGTGGTCATAGGGTTTTTCGTGGGTCTTTAAATGGGGTTAGGGTATTTTATTTGGTCTAAAATTTGGTATATATATAGAAGGGAGTGTAAGGTAGGTCGTAGTTGTGTTGCTTTTGGTGGTTGTTTATTGTAAGTGGTGGTTTGAGGTGAGTGAATTGACCCACAAAAAAAAATCCTACTTTGACATTCTTTTGATTGTTTTTTACCTCCAATTTAACTCCCCTCGAAACACCACTTTCAACCACCAACCACCACAAACAACACAACTAAGACCTACTTTGCACTCCCCGCTACCTACATACCAATTTTCAGACCAAACAAAGCATCTTAACCTCATTAAAAGACCTACTAAAAATCCTCGATCACCCGCTAATCTCTCCGACCAGCCTTACTTTACACAACAATAGACCCCACATAAGTCCACCTTTGACCATCGTGTTGATAACCCATGGAAAGCTTGTATTTCCACCTTTCCAACGAGTCCAAGAACACCTCAAACCAACATCGTTTGCTATCCCAAACATCGATTGAAAGTTACCCCATTGCAAAATGTTAAGTCCTTCGGCCAAAAAGTCGTATTTGACAACGAAAAATTTATTAAAGGTTTGTGTTTTACAAACTTTTTTTTAAAGGTGGTGTTTGGAAAAAACATTTTTTTAAAGGTTGTGTTTGACAAAAAACCCTATCAACAATGCGAATATTATAAGTTACAATAGAGCAATTATTATATTAAGGGTGTGTTTGAATTGAGAGATTTAGAGGAAAAAGAAAGGAAGATGATAGTAGTGGTTTGTGTCGGTTTAAGAGGGTGATTTTATCACCCTCGTGTCTTTTAATATAGGTCTTTAGGTATGTTTATCCTAGTATTTGATAATAAGTTATGATGTGGTAACTTGTCCATTTTACCTCGATTTTATAATTGATGAAGAGTCTATATAGCGATATACTCAAGAGGGGGGGTGAATTGAGTATGTAAAACTCTTGCCCACTTTTTCGATTTATTAATAATTTATTAATCACTCGAAGTTTATCAATTAAACTTGACTAATTAATTTATCGTATGTGTGAAAATGAAATAATAAATGCGTAAATAAAGGAGACACACGAAGTTTTGAAGTGGTTCAGTTTCACAAGTCAAAACCTACGTCCACTTTTCTCGATTAATAACTTTAGTACCTTACTACGGATTACAAAATTATCAATCTAACTCGTACAACTAACTATAGTTGTAACTCAATTTGAGTATCGTTAAATACTCGATTTCTATCTTACGTTAATAAGAAAGTACTACTAGATTCTACTAGTGTTCACGTTAATGAACGAGTATGAATACAATGAGTACTATTATCCTATTAATGAAACAAACGAGAATGATTGACTTAAAGAGGCACATGGTTTTTTTGCTTTAGACACAATCAGGGTTTCGAAAACGATTGCAATTTTGAAACAATTAAATTCGAAATATGCTTAGGGTTTTTGCAAAGGTTTTTCTCAATTAAAATGTAAATCAGTGTCTTGCCTTTTCTAATGAAATACTTTGGTATTTATAGGAGTAGAAAAACCTAAAACTAGGTCAAAAAATCGAAACCCTAGCCACCTCCCTTAGGTCCGAAAATCCATGAAGTGGGCTAGGTCCAATCTTTTATTTTTATCTACAAATTACCTTTTATTTAAAAACCCTAATTACTACTAGGATATTTTCGACTAGAAGGTGATATGGCCATAATCCATTTCACTCTAATTGAAACCCTAATAATAATTAGTTTTAAATCATAAAACTAAGATAATATGATTAGAAACCCTAGATTACATAACAACCCATAAGTTGTATGATAAATCAGTAGGATTAACATAATCTATATTACTAATTTCATCTAGAAAAGATATAGTATAAATATCACTTTAATTTTCGAAATAATAAATAAATCTAAAGCTTAGATTGTGCTCTCTTATAAGTCGTTTATGGTTATAGGTCAAATGGCTATAACCATGAACTTTGATAGGTAAGGTTAGAGATGAAATAGCTATAACCATACTTTCTCAAAAACCATTTTGTTCATACCAGTTATAGAATGAAATCCTATATCCCTAATCTTCATGAGATCTTCAAATATAGGTTTCTTTCTTTATCTTGATCTAGAAGCTCTTCATCTTGAGCTTCCATCAAATAATATATCGTTTTGCTTGAGTTCGTCTTCTGAGGTTATGAGCAAAACAACCATAACCAAGTTTGAATGCCAAGCTTGATTTCATCATGAGAATTCCATCATATGCTATAATCATAATTAGTCTTCACGGAAATTGTCAACTAAAATGTGCACCATTAAACAAACAATTACAAGCACAAGTGTATAACATATTACAAATCATAATACTTGTCATTATCAAAACTTATATAAATATGGTCCAACAAATTCCCCCTTTTTGATGATGGCAAGTCTCTTATGATTTGTGACTAAGGTCAAGTTCCCCCTCAACATACTACTACCAAAGTTATAGTAAGTTGATCGCAAGAACAAGCTATTTATATTCAAAGTTATAGCATGGAACCCCTTAAGAGATTAAAGATCTTGACAAGGAGCAAGCTTAGGCAATAATTCAAGTCACACGATTTCTTCCCCCTCTTGACATCATCGAAAAGACGAGAACAGACATAAAACGACTAGAATGATATCAACCGAGGCAAGAAATATATATTAATCAAGGCATATATTATAGCATAAGAACGACTTCAACATAAGCAAGCTCTAAATATAGAGTGTGTAATACAAACCAAGATGAGTATAGATTTTTGTAAGAGAGAATGAAAATAGTCACTCACATAACTACGACCTACAAAAGCATGCATGCAATCTAACATGATAGATATCTCTAGTAACCGTACATATACATTCCAACCAATCGAGGTCCAAAACACATGCCGAGGACTTACATATGAATGTGAGATGAGGTAATTGGGTAAGAAGGGGCAAAATAATTTGGATATGTGGAGGTAAAAGCCAAGCTAGAACCGATTACAATCAAAAGTAGCCATATTCCACTTTCCAACCCAACATGAAAGATAATGTACCATGCCAAGTACGGCACACACTCACTCACATCAACAAGTACTTCTCCTCAAGTAATATGGAAATGATAGGAGTAATAAGAGATTCTTGCTTTTCCATCTTTTATAGTAACATGTTTCCTTTTTTGTGTTTTTTTTTTCATCATTTTTTTTTTTCGTTTCAATCCATCATTTTCTTCTTCCTTCCAATATCCATCACAAAATCAACAAAATTAACCGCAACAAGACTTCCAAACTTACCAACAAGACTAGCTTGACAAGGGTAGGCCATATGAAATGTAGTAGAATAATTGGGTCAAAACGAGGCAAATTTGGCTATTGTGAGGTTAGTAGATAAAACGTAAAGGAAGGGTCGCCTCTCCACATGTGTCCCCACCACAAACCGAGTGTATACAGGCAATAAGAGACAAATTTCATGCTTATGCAATTTGATGTTAAATGCCATGTAAGGAGTACTACTCACATCCTAAATTAAACCAATCATGAATGTCATTGGTTTTTGAAGCTTTAAACCTTAGAATGTATAAGTGATGAAAGATATGGTTTGTATACAACACAAAATATAATAGACTAGCAAACGGAATATTCTCATAAAATAATAAAATACTATATAAGAATGTACTTGCAGCGAAAAATACGAACATAGTCATACAATCTCGTCAAATCTAGTCAGTCATACGGAAAATAGAGTATTTGTGACAAGTTTAGTTGCCACCAATTAAACCAATTTCCAATCGTAAAATCTCAAAACGTTTTCTAGCTAAAGCCTTTGTCAAAATATCCGCCCATTGATTTTCTGTACTACAAAATTCTAGTTTTATGTTGCCTTTTTCAACATGGTCGCGTAGAAAATGGTGTCTAATATCAATATGTTTAGTGCGAGAGTGCTGTGCAGGGTTTTTAGATATAATAATAGCACTCGTATTATCACATAAAATAGGAATACATCCAACATCTACACCATAATCACATAATTGTTGCTTAAGCCATAATAATTGAGAACATACCAGTCCGGTAGCAATATATTCGGCTTCAGCAGTAGATAAGGCAACTGAATTTTGTTTCTTTGAACCCCATGTTATAATACAAGGTCCAACAAATGTAGCGAATCCTGACGTACTTTTCCTATCTAGAGAACATCCTACATAATCTGCGTCTGAATATCCAATTAAATTGAAATTGCATTCTAGTGGATACCATAAATACAGATTTTTCGTACCAATTAAATATCTTAAAATTCTTTTAACTGCAACCATATGTGATTCTTTGGGACACGACTGAAATCGTGCACACACACATACACTAAACATTATATCCGGACGACTTGCAGTTAAATAGAGAAGTGAGCCAATCATACCTCGGTAAGTGGTTTCATCCACACACTTACCATCTTTATCCAAGGTTAGTTTCTTATTAGTAACCATTGGAGTAGCCATGGGATTGGCATCTTGCATACCAAATTTCTTGATTAATTCTTTGATGTATTTTTGTTGATGTATCATGATACCTTCATCTGTTTGTTGAATCTGAAGTTCTAAAAAGAACTTTAATTCACCCATCATGCTCATCTCAAATTCTGATGTCATTAAATCTGAAAAATACTTACAAAGCTTATTGTTAGTTGAACCAAAAATGATATCATAAACATAGATTTGAACAACTAATAAATCAGAACCTTCTGACTTTAGAAACAAGGTTTTATCGACTGACCCTCTTTTAAAATTACTTTGAAGCAAAAATTTGGATAGTCTGCCGTACCAAGCCCTTGGGGCTTGTTTCAAACCATATAAAGCTTTGTCAAGCTTATATACATGATTTTGAAACTTGTGATCTAGAAAGCCAGGAGGTTGCTCTACAAAAATCTCTTCATTCAAATAACCGTTAAGAAATGCAGACTTAACGTCCATTTGAAATAACTTCATCCTCTTATGCGTTGCAAAGGCAATTAAGAGACGAATTGCTTCTAGCCTTGCCACTGGAGCAAATGTCTCATCATAGTCGATTCTTTCTTGTTGGTTGTAACCTTGTACCACCAATCTGGCTTTATTTCGAACTATGACCCCTGTATCATCCAATTTGTTTCTAAAAAAACCATCTTGTTCCAATAATTGAACGATTTTTATGTCTTGGCACTAAGTGCCAGACTTTATTACGTTCAAATTGTTGAAGTTCTTCTTGCATTGCTATAATCCAGTCAGATTCTGCAAGAGCTTCTTTAATATTGGAAGGTTCAATGGTAGATAGGAAGGAGTAGAATGAACAAAAGTTGTTCAACTTCCTTCGAGTTTGAACTCCTTGGTTCAAACTTCCAAGTATACTTTCCATAGGGTGTGATCCCTTGTATCTCCACTTTTTGGAATTTTCAGGTACATCATCATGTGAACTTGGTTCTCCTTCTTCAAATGAGTTAGAATTGGTTCCCCCTGAATCCAACCCTTGGGTTATAGTAGATTCAGTTTGTGGACAAGGCTCGCGGGAACTGCGTCCGCGGGATCCACACTAGGCATAATCGACTCGAGGTTCTTTCGAATCGAATTAAGACAAATTAGAGTCGCCACCAAGTTTTTTGGGAACTTGGAACCGTTCAAGTCAACTTTACACCTTTCATCGAAAAGCATAAAGCCAATCGACTACGAGTGATTAAAGATAAAGACTTGTACCCTATATCACTCGATTTGAATGACTCTCGTAATCCAATGGTATTTAGACGGATCCACAAACCATAGATCTTGAGTAAGGGGTGAGGGTACGTGTTAGGAAGCCCATAAGGACACCTAACCCCGCCCGTCGATAACGGCCTCTACTAAGTCAAGTATCGGATTTCAAACAAGGTCATAGCTACTACGATATATGATATGCAAACATCGTTTTCAAAACCCTAACATGTGAAGTTTCTATGTCGATTTAGATGCAACTAAACTAACTTTGTCAAAGTTGTAATTTAGCATGTGGGTTGATTGATCTAACAACATACAAAACAAAGCAAACAAGGCTTAGGGGGAATGGGGGAGCCGTTGGGATCTATCCTATTACAACCCAGGCATTTCATGCCGACACAACGATAAGTTAAAGATACAACTCGATCTAAAATACAATGCTATACACAAAACCGTACACGACACATTACACGGCCAATTCGGCCTAGGGAAACGTGCACAAGGGGGGTGGCCCACGGCTTACATGACTCACGGACTTGGGTCACTCCTCGTAATGCGTGCTTTCACTTAATCTTATCGAATTAGACATAGGGCCACACACCAAAGCATGCATTAGCATAAATCGGGCCATGTCGCTTTAAACAACATGCGATCTACTACGCTCTTACATGAATTGGAGCACAACCATCTAACCAAATAAGACTAAGGTTTTTTAGAAATCATTTGACTCGGTAACGGAAAACTAATTACAAACAAATTACAAAACATGACTCGATAAACAAAAATAATTACAAGATACGAAATAACGAGATAAAGATAAAAAAGAGCGAGAAAAGGACTACAAAAAACGCGGCCAAACACGACCTACATATCCTAGCCTACTCTAATCCTTAGGTCAGATTCATTAGGTTAGATATATTTGCAAAGCGAGTAAAGAAACGAGTTAGAAAACAAGTTAGAAACGACGTTGATCGATTGAGAAGATGTCACGCGAATGTGTATTCTACACGGCCTAAAGGGTCCAACTAGGTCACAATATTATAAGATTAACGCTTACTCATCGAGTGTAAATAGGAAGGTGCTAATCACGCACTCCTATGCTAGCGAGAAATCGAGTGAAAAGAGAGATGCATTCAATTAGGTTATAGAATTGTTGATCGATTTTAATGCTTGTGTCGAAGCCACCTAACGTGTCTAATTAGATTATTAAATTGATCTAATGTCGTCTAAATGAGTCATATGTTAACAATCAGAGGTCGAACTAACATGCGAAGGGTCCTAGGGTAGGTCGATTTGAACGAAACAGACGAGGGGTCAAAAGCGAGGAACGAAGTTAGAATTCGTTTTATTAATGCCCTACCTTGAACACTAGGATATGTAAATGAGACGGGGGATACGACCGACCGATGTGGCGGATTTCTTTCCCATCTCAAGTCAACGCGGGTGTTCATGGTGGTACTTTAACTCATACTCGGACTAAACTAGTTTCATAGTTAACGATATCAAACGATAAACAAAACGATAAACAATGTAAAACGAAACAATAAAAAAACAAACATAAAAAGAACGAAATAAAAAGGAAAAGAGGAGGATTTGATGCACCCTCAACCTACATGTATCGTTGACACCGTTTTGGGTCGTAATCGATCGTAGATTTTATCTCGAGAGGCCGTCGTCGACGAAGGAACAAAGCAATAACACGTTTTTTTGCAAATCTGGACAGCAACTTTCAAACTGCAATTTCTCACTCGTTTCACGGTGAAAATTAGATTTAAAAGATGTTTTGAAAACTAGAAAGAGAGGAGAACAAAGATCTTAAAACAATCCCTGCTCTTTTTGAATTATTGGGCACGAAAAACGAGCACAAACAGAACTGGACAGACAGGAAAAGCCGCGAAAACAGAGTGTATGACACTCTGTTTTTCGAGGGGATTCGTGTACTCTCAAGGGCAATTTGTCTCGTGAATCTTTGTCTAAGATGTAAATGGATGTTGTGTGGTTAATTAGGAACAAGAAACTCGAATTTTAATGGAGGTTTGAGGGTTGAACGAAGGGTTCCAAAGAGGACACACAAACTGATTCTCAGTTTTGTATGTCGGTTTTGTCGAGGGTTTTTGAGAGGCAATTAGGGTTTGTTTCTGGAGTTTTAAAGCTTGTGAGTGACGGTAGTATGTATGGAGAGCTTAGAGGAATGAATGTATGGTGAAGAGGGGATATTTATAGGGAGTTAAAGTAGGGTTTGATAGGGCAACAAGCAGTCGGGCTCCCTTGGCATAGCTGCTGTCCATCAGCTAATTCGTGGGGTTTTTAGGGTTTGTATGGGGGGTTTGCTTGGTGGTTAAGCTAAGGTAATATGGGTAGGATACTAGGGTATGGTGTAGAGTTAATGGGCACGGGTTTAGGTGGTGTTTGGAGCGGGTTTTGGGCTCGGGTTTGAGCACGCAAAACAGGGGGGGCTGCTGGTTATTTGCAGGCTGTTTATTGGGTGTTTGGGACGGGAATTGGATGGGTTTCGTGGTGGGTTTAGTGATGGGTTGTTTTTAGGTAATGAGGGGCAGGAATTGGGTTGGTTGTGGCGGGTTTGGGTCAAGCTTTGAAGCACACAAAACGGGTTGGAAAAGAGGAAGGGCTAACGCGGGTAAGGGGAAGTAGTTGGGCTGTTTTGTGTATGTTTGGGGCAAGATTTGGGACATGGGTATGGGGGTTCGAACTGGGGTTGGATGGGTAGAGGCCTAGGTTGGTTAGTGTACTCGAGATTCGTGTCAACTCGTAAAGAAAACGGGCCCAAAAACCGAGCTATAATCGAGCTCCAAAACGTGTGGTTAAAACGAGTTTTCGATTTTCAAATTCGATTTTTCAAATCAAATAACACATTAAAATAAATGATTTTTCAAATCAAAAAATATATTTTATTTTCAATAAAATAAATTTAAGAAAATAAATTCAAATTAAAACAATAAAATGAATTCACTTTTTTTTTAAAAAAACCTTTAATTTAAATTAATAAAATACTTCGTCGACAACGCTCATTCTACATCGTAAAACGAGCCCAAATAATGACAATGACAACTAAAGAATACATGTGTCCTATCATCATCGGGTGTTTGTCGGGTTCTCTATAAATTCCAATATCGACGGATACGGGTATCTAACAGAGCCCCCACTTTGACTGAGGCTTGGACAAGGCGAAAGTCAAAGTATACCCCAGGTCCCTCTCGACCTGAGGATTCTGCGGGTCGTTTATAGTCCATTAGACTTGCGTATATAAGCTCGCCTTGACCATAAGAAGAGATCATACCTGAAACTTCGTCGGGGATTAACTCTTGCTTCTGTTGCGTCAAATTATAATCATTGGTCGTCGACCCATAAATTGCATATATGGTGGATTGAGCCTTATCCTTAGGCGCCTACGTATCCGTTTCTGACGGAATCAAACCCGCGTCGTAGTTCGGCAACTGCTGACACTTGCCCAAAGTTTATCATTTGCTGGCATTTGTCCGAAATTCATCATCTGTTGACACTTGCCCAAAATTTATCATCTGCTGGCGCTTGTCCGAATGGAACGGGACTTTCCAAGGAGGTTGCCGCCGCTTTCATCATTTGCTTTCAGCTATAGAATTCTTCCATTTCATACTCTTGTATTGAATTGAATTATTGGTGGATGTCCTCCTTTACATCTTGATAATGGTCTCTGAAGCCAACGGCTTCAGAGCCCTCAGTTTGCAATGGCTCTAAAGTCGAAGACTTTAGAGCCCCCAATTGAAGCATATCCTGCTACATTTGAAGCACAAAAACGTACTAGCAATAATCATCACATAAGCACATTTGGATCATTGATCTTCAAATTGGATCATTTAAAAGATTGGGTCATCGACCCTGTAACACCCCCTCATACCAAGGTACCTTACCAGGACTACCCCAGCATGAAAGGCTGTTACCATCTCGGTTGCCCGAGGTTAGTATATATCAAAAGCAACAGTCCAAACACATTTATTAAAGTATAAAGAGTTAGCGATTACATTATCTCAGACCAACTCAAAATAAAAGTACAAGGTCTCAAAACAAATGAAATCTAAGACATCTAAACTCATAACAACGAAAGCTAGACTTGACGTGATAACTCCCCATGACTGTCCCATAGCTAACATCTGCATTACCTGTCACAATCTGCTCACCATCCCCGAATGGATCACCGCAGGTTTTACAAACAACAACACGGGGTCAGTACTAATCAATCAATATAAGACAACAAACAATACAACCAGCTGATCATCGATCTCACACAGTAACCGACTACACACCGAAAGGTGTAGCCCTGCCAGATTACCCATCGCAACAGGTAATCCTCGCCGCCAGTGGGTGACCGCAGCCCATCCCCACCTAGTCCAGCTCATCAACGAGCGACTAACCATCCCTGTCCCTTAATGTGCACATCCCCTCCCGTGGCGGGTTCCACGGAGGGCGAACTAGGGTGTGAAGCCACTCCCGCAAGTGACTCCACCACAATCACAATCACAATACAACACAGCCATCTCAACACCCTTACATCAACATCATTACAACAATCTCCATACTCCGATGATCAACAGATAACAATAATCACAACAACATGTCTTACAATAACAAGATGGCGAGTAGGAAACCCTACCTTAGCAACCAACAGTAGTATGCAACACGGACAATAAAAAAGGCTCCTCTACGAAGTCTTCTCCTATACAATAATCATGTAACACAATTACACATTGCACAATTCCCAAAATCCCATTTCCATATATATATACAGTAACCCCAAAGAGTACAAATAATCATAAAGATAGGACTTACCAACAGTGCAACGAGAACTTATACGCATGAGTCACGAAGATTACCCACACGACGATGCTACGGAATGATTAAGGGAAAGATTAGGGAATGATTAAGGTGTAATTAGGGTAACGTAGAAACTGATGAAGTTGAAATGATGTTTTGAAAACTGACGCGGGATATAAAATAATCTTAAACATTCCCTAATCAAACCGTCAAAATAATACTCGCCAGACCGAATACTCGGTCGAGTAAAGTTATACTCGGCCGAGTATCCTCTACTCGGTCGAGTATTCACTATACTCGGCCGAGTATTCATCGGCAGAACCAAAACAACTCACAACAACAGCACTACTCGGCCGAGTAGGCTCTACTCGGTCGAGTAGTCGCCAAAGAAAATCTGTAGTGTTACAATCTTCCCCCCTTAAAAAGAACTTCGTCCCGAAGTTCACACTGTACTATAAAACAAAACACCACGCTACACCACAAGACTATACTAACCACATATAACAACATCAAGGAACTATATAAGTCACCACAAAAGTCATTACCCCGACTCAGAGCAAAACAACAAACAAAACAAAATACGACCAAACAAAACAAAACACGACCGCGACCATCTCTTACCCCCCTAAAAAGACAACGGTTACGTCCCCGTAACCAAACATACCTGATCAAAAAGGTTAGGAAAACGTTCTTGCATAGCTTCCTCGGGTTCCCATGTGGCTTCCTCCACATTATGATTAGACCAAAGGACCTTGAGTAAGACCGTTTCACCATTCCGGCTCTTACGAACCTTGCGATCAAGAATCTCCTTAGGAATCTCGGCGTAGGACAAGGATTCATCAAGCTCGATGTTCTCCATCTCAAGGATATTGATGCGTGTCTTTTATATGATGTTTTGCATCCCTTTTTACACGCATTTCAGAGCTCATTCATGTAGTTTATGCTGCATTTCTCCCTATTTCCGTCTACTTCCGTATTTTGTATATTATTGCAGAAATGTGAAGAATCCAGCGGAAATCAAGCTAAATCCGTCCCCGAGTATCCTGCATTGTATGTGACAAGAAGTATTTGCTTAAGGAACGAGCTTGGTGCGCACTCCAAGGCCCAAAAGACAAGTCCACGTGTTTTAAGAAGTCAAGTAGCAGCTCAAGTAGTCGATCGACCATCACCCTCAGTCGATCGACCAATGTTCGGGTTCTAGAAGCTACTGTTTGCTGAGGAGCAGTCGATCGACCAGTCCTATCAGTCGATCGACCAGATTGCTATTCCAGACGTGAATCAAAAGACCGTGAATCTTGAAGCCCGTGAAGTTTAGGTTTTGGGAATAATTGTTACGCTTGTTTGCTATATAACGTAACAAAAACTTTCAGTTTAAGGATCTGAATTTTTATCTAAGTTTCATACAGTAACCTTGAGTTTTTGTTCATTCGAGTAATTAGGGTTTGGAACATCGTTTTAGCATTGGATTTCTATTCTTGTTCTTAATCTTTCCTCTGAATCTCGGTATTCCTTCTGCCCTAATTACAGTTTATTGCTTTATTTTCATCATTAGTATAGATTTTCTAGTTAGTATCCCAAAGCCAATTATCGCATTATCGCTATTTTCTATCTACTTTAAGCATGAATTCAGTAATCGTTATTAGTTTTATTGTTGTTTTTACCCTTAGCATGAGTAGCTAATTCTATAGTACTAGGATGTAGGCGATTTATGGCATAGGCGGCAATAGATCATACACGGACTGTCTCGCGTGTTGGTCGATCGACTGACATTGTAGGTCGATCGACTGACCTCGTAGGGTTTTATATTCGTTTTAGTTGTTTTAATGTTGTATTTAACAAATCGAATGCATGCGACCAGTTAGATACCTATTTTATGACTGACCCATTAGATCGAAAGATAGGGAAAGTTATTTGACCATCAACTAAATCGACTAAACTGTGTTAAGATCGAAAGATAGATATAGTTTAGACCGTTAGTCACTTTTCAGGACGAAAGTTAGTATTAGTGACATTAGGGACCTATAGCGAGATCGAAAGATGCTATTTGTTAAGAGTGGACCGAGAGGACCTCTTTATCTCCCGCCTTACCTGTGTTTGATTCAGACCGACTTAGTTTGCTGCCGCCGAAGCTATAATGAACCGATCATCCTAGTACCCTTCTTTTATCTGTTTAAATCGTTTATTTAGTTTATTATCTTTATTCACTTTTAGTTGTAGACCAATTCAATTCAACCCCCACAATAGTTACCTCAGATTGAACATAAATCAACTAAAATTTACATCTGCCTCCTTGTGGTTCGACCCTGTTACCACTAGCCTAGGTTAGTCTTAATAGGAATTATAAATTTTATCTTTGGTACTCACAACGACGGGTATCAAATTTTGGCGCCGTTGCCGGGGAGGTAATAGTCCTAATTTTAGTTGTTTTTATTTTTAGTCTTTCTTAGTTTAAGGAACTTCTGTTCCTTAAACTTTTCTTATATTCTTTTTGTAGTTTCCTCTTATGCGCAGGTCACAGGGTGGTGAACTAGTGCCATTTGACCCTGAGATAGAGAAATCCTTGCGCGATTTGAGATGAACACAAAGAGTACTACCGACAGAGGAAGAGCTGAGTACTCTGTCAAGCTATTACGAGCACAATCTGTTCGAAGAAGATCCACAGTCTTCACCCGTTTCCACTTCTTCAGCCGAGACAGTTACTTCTCCTGAAATTCCAGTCATGGCCGAGGAAGCGAGTATAGCTAGTCATTCTGAGCCGACAGCTGAAAACTTATACAAGGGGTTCGAACTACTAGGAGATGCCAGGAAGTTCGAACCAAAGCCTTCTTACATCAACATGGTTGAGAGAAACCAGTTTGGGGGAGCTGCGAATGAGGATGCAGCTAAACACATGGAGACCTTTATTGATTACTGCTGCTCCATTCCCCCACCAGCCGGTGTGACCCAGGACCAGATCAAGGAGACCATGTTCATCTTCTCCCTTCGTGATGCTGCAAGGGAGTGGTATAGAGATCTGGACCGAGCCGTTCATGGGATTACCGATTGGAATTCATTGGCATTGGCGTTCTACAAGAAGTACTTTTCTGCTTCAAGGACGATCGCTATTAGAGCTCAAATCACGGGCTTTAAACAAGGGCCAGATGAGAATTTCCATGAAGCATGGGTCCAATTCAAGAAGTTGGTGCGAACCATACCGCACCATGGGTTCGAAAAGTGGAGTTTGTGCAATCATTTTTACAATGGGTTGTACGACGATCAGAGGGCCATTTTGGATGCTGCAGCCAATGGAAGATTCGCTGAAAATTTGGGAGCAACCAAGGGGTGGAAGATCATTGATGATCTAGCTACCCACAAGGCCGAGTATGGAAATTCTAGAGGGAACCAGAGGAGAGCTGCTGAATCCTCCTCTGTTGCTGCACTTGAGGCTCTTACTACGAGATTTGACAAGTATGAGCTAGGGGGAGCTTCTAAAGGTGGGATGTACCAAGTCAATGTTTGTGTCGACGGTCCTTTCATCTCGTGAAAGGTGTGGAGGTGAGGGCCATGTCTCAAAAAACGCCCTAGTCCCTTTGAATCTTGTCGCCTTTCAACACTATAGGCAGACCAATACCTACTATGAGCCGAATACCCATCCGAACTTGAGTTGGAGGAGCCAAAATGTCCTTAACCCAACTCAAGCTCCGCCGCAGCAACAGCCTTATATACCCCCTCATCAAAAGCAACAACAATATCAGAAACCTCCCTATGTGCCGCAGCAGCAACAATCACAGAATTCTGAATTCTCCGAGCTGAAGAACTTGTTGCTAAAGGAGTCCCAAGCAAGAGAGGCCGGGATGAAGCTATTAGAGAGCCAAATTGCTCAATTGGCTAGCAAAAGTAACACTCGAGCTCCCGGACACTTACCGACTCAACCTGAACAAAAGGAGACCCTAAATGCCATCACTTTGAGAAGCGGGTCCACCCTTGATGGTCCTGCCATGGTCGAGGACACTGTTGAAAAAGATGAGCCGGAAACAAGTCAAAAGAAAGCTTCAACGAATAAATCAAAGAAACAGCCGTCTACCAGGTATATCAGTCGATCGATTGATATACCTAGGCGATCGACTGAAGTACGGGTTACAGGAGCTTCTGGAACTGTACATCTCAGTCGATCGACTGAGGACAGTGGTCGATCGACTGAGATCGCTGCTGATGCTGAGGAATTTCGTCCTTTAATGCCAAATAATCTGCGAGACCACTTGTTTCGGGGCACCACAGTCCCGAAGGTGTTAGGACCGGACCGAGTGCTGATGGGTCGGGATCCCGGTCCCGAAGTTCGACCCAATGACGGTCAATGGTTCTCATTTGAGACGATCTGAGGAGGGGTCTAGCTTCAACAAAGAGAAGGTGACGGACTTTCGGCCTAAGTCCAAGGATGCTGGTGCGCGTGAATTGGAGGAGAGGGCTAAGGTACTTCTTACAGCACCTTACCCGGAGAGGCTAGTGCCGACCAAGGAACAGGTATCTTTCAGCAAATTTGAAAAAGTTATTCGTAGTCTGAATGTACAGGTTCCTTTTCTCGAGTTAGTTAACCAAGTACCCGCTTATACTAAATTTATGAAACAACTTTTGTCCAAAAAGCGGTCGCTTGAGACAGTGCACACTGTCGCACTTACTAAGGAGTCTTGCTCCTATCTGTCTCACACTGCGCCCCATAAGTTAGAGGATCCGGGTAGCTTTTCTGTCCCTTGCAAAATAGGTACCTTCTCAATTGAGAAGGCATTGTGTGACTTAGGGGCTAGCATAAGCGTCATGCCCTTGAGTTTAGCTAGGAAGCTTAAGCTGACCCGTTTTGCTATCACAGACATGACAGTTCAGATGGCCGACCGATCTGCGGTCGAGCCTATAGGAGTCCTAGAGGACATACCCGTCCAAATAGGGAAGTTTTTCTTCCCTGTCGACTTTGTTGTCCTTGACATGCCTAAGGATGCCCATATACCGATCATCCTAGGTAGGCCATTTCTGCACACTGCTGGTGCAGTCATTGACGTTGGCTCTGGAACTTTGACCTTCAAAGTTGGGAAACATTCTATCATTTTCGCCCAACCTGCTAAAAAGAAGGACCCCATGTGGCCTGTTACATGTAATACGGTTTCTGAAAAGAAATCGTAATTTGTGCTTCCTGAATTGCCTATCTCTATTACTACTCCTGTGCTAACCCCTCCGCCCCAGATTGGGAGCAAAATGGAGGAAGAATCTGTTGTTTTAGACATTGCAGGAGCTGGTTTGGGGAAGGATGAGCTGCAGGTCACTCTTGCCGCGACAAAGCCTATCATTCAAAGAGGAGGTCTTGGTTGTCTAAGCTATGGGATTGATGAGGAAGTGGAAGATGAGCCAGCCAAGGTGAGATGGGCTGATTTGGATTCTGACGATTCCAAGGAAGTCCTTGATTGGGGAGATGACAAAGTTGATCCATCGAGCTCTCCAACTGTTGAAGCTGAGAAGGGTGCAACTGATAAGATGAGCACCATTGAGGCTACCTCTAGTAGCCAGAAGCCGACGAAGTGGGCCATACCTTGGCCTTTATTGATCAACTACTAGTTGATCAAAAGCTTTACAAACATTTTATTGCCTTCGAACAACTTTTCTTGCTTTTGTGTGCGCGAAAACTTCGCATTTTATTTTGTTTATCTAGGATTTTAAGTACTTTAGACTTTTTTCTGGGTTTTGCGCAATTTTGGGCGCGTATTATTGTGTACTTGCAGGTATTTAGAGCTTGTTAGCTCAAATCATTGAGCAAATACGAAGAAATAAGGAGTACAGTAGTACTTTCAGTCGATCGACTGGCCATCATGGTCGATCGACTGAGTTGCGCTTTCCAGGAGCTTCTGTTCCTGTTCATCTAGTCGATCGACCATAGACACTGTTGTATTTGTTCACGACCTCTCCCCTGCTGTGTTTGGTCGATATGCGGACTTAAGGGAGTTTTCTACTCCACTTTATCTTCCGTCGTTTTATTTATTTCTTCTGATTTTCCCATTTGTGCACAATTTTACCGCTTCATGATTGTCTTTCTCGGTTTTATGCGTGGTTTTTGTCTGTCTTTCAGGTACTTAATGGTAGCACTGCTGGCTACTGAAACCTCCTAGCTCACGCTGGTTTGGGGAGGTTTCCTTTGCTGCGCTTAAAGTCTTGTGAGTTCCTTGCGTTTACTTTAAGTCATTTTTTTTTTATTTCATTTCTCGCAAATTCCCATTTCTCTTTTCTTCATTACATGATTTTGCACAATGGGGACATTGTGCGATTTGGTTTGGGGAAGGGTTTTGCGTCGCATATCAATTGCTTGCATTCACGTTTACATTTTGTTTTGCATTGTTTCATTTCATTTCTCTTATACACATCAAAATTCAAAAAAAAAATTGAAAAATTTCAAAAATTCCCATAAAATGCACGTTTATTTTAGCATATAGGTCGAGTCGGAACGGTAGTATTTCCATGATGATTTTGCATTTGCATCTGTTTTCGCCTAAGCCTTGCTAGATTAACATGTTATTAGTAGATTTTAAATGCATATCTACGAGTTTTCGTTACGTTCTTGCTGAACTTGAGACTTGACTTAGAAAATTGGCAAGCTACATCATACATTCTGAGATTTAGAGCCTATAACTGGTGACATTCATGACCGGTTTATTTAGGAATGTGAGTAGTACTCCTTATGAGACATGTTTAATTTGCATAAATATGAACTTGATCTACTTAATACCTGTATGCATTCGATTTGTGGTTTGTTGACACATGTGGTAGAGGTTTCCCTTATTCATTTTGCCCATAAGCTCCACACTGCCAAAAATATCCTTTTTGTCCCATTTACTACATCCTACATTTAGCCTGTCCTCTGTCAAGCTAGTAGTCTGTGTTCTTGGGATTGTTACCCATTTTTGGTGGCATATGCTCGGTTGAGATGAATGTTGGAAGATGAAGTAAAGAAATAGAAAAAAAAAAAAGATGAAAAAGATTCGAAAAAGAAGAAAAAAGAGTTCTATACTGTTCACTTCAGTCGATCGACTGCCCAATATAGTCGATCGACTGAAGTTCGAGAAAAGAAGAGAAAAAGAAAAAGTCAATTCGCATAATTCAATCCTTATCTTTTGGCGATTTTTGCTCCCATGATTCATTTATATCTTATGGGGAGTTTATTGATTTAGTATTTTGGAGACTGTGAGATTTGTGCTTGATATAGCACCGCTTCGTTTGTTTATGAGCAAGAAGTTGGATGTTACCACTTGGTTCCGTTTTGGTACTAGCTTGATCACCTGTACCTCCACTTTACCATAAAATGTTTTGCCTCTTCTTACCCATACCTCACATATCCCATATATACCTCGGCGTGTGTCATTGGTCGACTGTATGGTTGGAATGCATATGTACGGTCATAGAGATCATTTTCATATTCTATTGCTGGCATGTTTTCATAGGTCGTAGTTAGGTGAGAGTCACTACAAAATAAATTCTTTCTATCTTACATATATTCACCTGTACTTATTGAGTGATTTGAGCGACCCGTGAGAGTCCAAATTGATAAGTCTCTACAGTTGGCGGTTCAGTATGTCTTTGACGGCTTCATAACTCGTTGCATGATTCATTTACTAATTGATTGTTGGTTGTGCATTAAATTGGTTTAGGCTTAACAGTTTGCATTTCGCTCTGAGATTGAACTCGTTCCATTAGGTCATTAGATCGAGTCTAGTTCTTGCTTGGGGACAAGCAAGGGTTTGGTTTGGGGAAGTTTGATGCGTGTCTTTTATATGATGTTTTGTATCCCTTTTTACACGCATTTCAGAGCTCATTCATGTAGTTTATACTACTCAATCAATATAAGACAACAAACAATACAACCAGCTGATCATCGATCTCACACAGTAACCGACTACACACCGAAAGGTGTAGCCCTGCCAGATTACCCATCGCAACAGGTAATCCTCGCCGCCAGTGGGTGACCGCAGCCCATCCCCACCTAGTCCAGCTCATCAACGAGCGACTAACCATCTCTGTCCCTTAATGTGCACATCCCCTCCCGTGGCGGGTTCCACGGAGGGCGAACTAGGGTGTGAAGCCACTCCCGCAAGTGACTCCACCACAATCACAATCACAATACAACACAGCCATCTCAACACCCTTACATCAACATCGTTACAACAATCTCCATACTCCGATGATCAACAGATAACAATAATCACAACAACATGTCTTACAATAACAGTAAACTGAGTAGGAAACCCTACCTTAGCAACCAACAGTAGTATGCAACACGGACAATAAAAAAGGCTCCTCTACGAAGTCTTCTCCTATACAATAATCATGTAACACAATTACACATTGCACAATTCCCAAAATCCCATTTCCATATATATATACAGTAACCCCAAAGAGTACAAATAATCATAAAGATAGGACTTACCAACAGTGCAACGAGAACTTATACGCAAGAGTCACGAAGATTACCCACACGACGATGCTACGGAATGATTAAGGGAAAGATTAGGGAATGATTAGGGTGTAATTAGGGTAACGTAGAAACTGATGAAGTTGAAATGATGTTTTGAAAACTGACGCGGGATATAAAATAATCTTAAACATTCCCTAATCAAACCGTCAAAATAACACTCGCCAGACCGAATACTCGGTCGAGTAAAGTTATACTCGGCCGAGTATCCTCTACTCGGTCGAGTATTCACTATACTCGGCCGAGTATTCATCGGCAGAACCAAAACAACTCACAACAACAGCACTACTCGGCCGAGTAGGCTCTACTCGGTCGAGTAGTCGCCAAAGAAAATCCGTAGTGTTACAATCTTCCCCCGTTAAAAAGAACTTCGTCCCGAAGTTCACACTGTACTATAAAAAAAAACACCACGCTACACCACAAGACTATACTAACCACATATAACAACACCAAGGAACTATATAAGTCACCACAAAAGTCATTACCCCGACTCAGAGCAAAACAACAAACAAAACAAAACACGACCAAACAAAACAAAACACGACCGCGGCCATCTCTTACCCCCCTAAAAAGACAACGGTTACGTCTCCGTAACCAAACATACCTGATCAAAAAGGTTAGGAAAACGTTCTCGCATAGCTTCCTCGGGTTCCCATGTGGCTTCCTCCACATTATGATTAGACCAAAGGACCTTGAGTAAGACCGTTTCACCATTCCGGGTCTTACGAACCTTGCGATCAAGAATCTCCTTAGGAATCTCGGCGTAGGACAAGGATTCATCAAGCTCGATGTTCTCCATCTCAAGGATATTGATGCGTGTCTTTTATATGATGTTTTGCATCCCTTTTTACGCGCATTTCAGAGCTCATTCATGTAGTTTATGCTGCATTTCTCCCTATTTCCGTCTACTTCCGTATTTTGTACATTATTGCAGAAATGTGAAGAATCCAGCGGAAATCAAGCTAAATCCGTCCCCGAGTATCCTGCATTGCATGTGACGAGAAGTATTTGCTTAAGGAACGAGCTTGGTGCGCACTCCAAGGCCCAAAATACAAGTCCACGTGTTTTAAGAAGTCAAGTAGCAGCTCAAGTAGTCGATCGACCATCACCCTCAGTCGATCGACCAATGTTCGGGTTCGAAGCTCTTTTTTCGAGGAGCAAGCGATCGATCGACAGATCCTATCGTCGATCGACCAGATTGCTATTCCAGGACGTGAATCAAAAGACCGTGAATCTTGAAGCCCGTGAAGTTTAGGTTTTGGGAATAATTGTTACGCTTGTTTGCTATATAACGTAACAAAAACTTTCAGTTTAAGGATCTGAATTTTTATCTAAGTTTCATACAGTAACCTTGAGTTTTTGTTCATTCGAGTAATTAGGGTTTGGAACATCGTTTTAGCATTGGATTTCTGTTCTTGTTCTTAATCTTTCCTCTGAATCTCGGTATTCCTTCTGCCCTAATTACAGTTTATT